>NW_011504489.1:966-5729 GCF_000495115.2 Populus euphratica | reverse complement strand
GGTGGACAACATCACTCAAGCACTTTGGATGGCTGAATTGACATTGATGCAATCAGAATTTAAAAAAGTATTCTTCATGAAAGTTGTTGAAAATTGTCTTTTCCTTCCACCCACTAAATTTTATATCATTTAAATTTTTATAACTCCAGTTATGGGTAAAACTTTGAATAGTATTTGGGCTAGATTGTAAGACAGATTCAGACTTCTCTTTTGTGGCCAATCTTTGAATTTGAAAATGGCAAATTTGGGTCTTTTCATACGCATGAAAGTTGTAGGCCTATTTCTTATCTTTTTAGCCATATAAATTAAGATGAAATCCAAGATCTATAGCTCTAGATATGATCCGATGACTAAACAGTATTCGAATTTGAAGTGAATCGGCATCTCCTTCGTAAGCTTAGCCTTTTCTTTGTCCTTTCACTTCCAATAGTGAATCACAACAATCAATCCTTTAAATTGTGAGAATACCTGCATTTAAAATGAGCATTTATCATAAATTAAAGGTATTTTATATTATCAGACTTGTTATTATAAAACATGCTCTAGTTAAAGAGTTATTGATACTTCAAGTGCAAAATAATGATATAAAGCCTTGATAAAAATGTATTTTTAAGTACTAATCACCTAGCTCGGTAAATTTTTGTAATCACATTTTGAATTTTTGTAATCGCATTCTGAGGCAGAGCGGGAAAATACTTTTTCAATTTTTCAAGAGTGATGTCCATTTTCTAAGATGAGAAGTGGAAAAGAGAAGGAGCAAAGAATTAAAAAAATATTAGTTATCATGAAAAACTGAAAGAACCGACTTAATAGTTATGAAGTACCATTATCGGCCATTTAACCGTGGTGAGAGAGACTAGTAAACCAAGAGTCACAAACAAAAAAACACAAAAACAATGTGAGAAAAAACAAAATAATCAACCTTTATCTATAGGATCATTCAAACCAATGGATTCATTTTCACTAGGAAAATTATCAAAGTAAGCTTTCAAATGATGTCCATTTACCTTAAAAACATTGCATTCTTTGAATTTCCAATATCAAAGGCCCTATAAGGATACACATGTTTCTCAATAAAGAGACTACTCCACTTGATCTTAGCTCCATAGGGAATAAATAGAGTCGAGAATTATAAAGCAAAACTTTTTGATTAGTACCAACTTTTTGATAGTTTTTACAAGTTTTGCAGAATGCATGCGTGTCCTTGAATATGGTGGGCCAATAAAATCCATTTTGAAAGATTGTCGCAGCTGTCTTTTTTTATGAGAAATGACTCCCACATGCTTTAGAATGACAAAGTTTAATGACATTACTTACCTCATTATCAGGGATGCATATTTGAAATATTTGATTAGGACAATATTTGAATAAGTTAGGGTCATCCCACTAAAAGTTCTTTACTTCGTTTAAAAACTTTCCTTCGTCTTGGGTACTCTAGTGAGCTGACAAATCTCTTAAAGCAAGAAAACTGATATTTTTATCATACCAACGCATTGGACTAAGAGAAAGTAAGGATTCATTAGGAAAGTAATCATCGATTGATGTGATGTTAGATGTCGAATCTATTGTCACTCTTAACAAAAGATATGTATCAATATTATCAGTGCCTTTTTTATCCGTGATTTCTTCCTAAGAATAAATCATTTCCAAATCTTCAAATTCATCAAACTCATTTTTACTTAAAGTAGATTCAAGTTGATTACAAACTAATTTCTCAGTATGATCTACTTCTTGTAAATCATTATCATCTCCAGATTGCTTGCAAATGTTGAAAATATTCATCTCCAATGTCATATTTCCAAATGATAGCTTCATCAATCCATTCCTACAATTAATCAATGCGTTAGAGGTTGCAAGAAACGGACGTCCTAAAATAACAGGAAATGAATTACATGCTTCAACAGGTTCTGTGTCCAAGACAATAAAATCCACAGGATAAATGAATTTATCGACTTGTACTAACACATCTTCAATTATTCCTCTAGGCACTTTTACAGATCTATCGGCAAGTAAAAGAGATATAGAAGTTGGTTTTAACTCACCTAGATTGAGACTCTGAAAAACTGAATATGGAAGTAAATTCACACTAGCACCAAGATCAAGTAAGGCTCTTTCAATTTTATGCTCTCCAATAAAGCAAGAAATTGTAGGACAACCAGGGTCTTTATATTTCAAAGCATTATTGTTTTGAAGAATAGCACTTACTTGTTCGGCTAGAAAGGCTTTCTTTTTCACATTCAGTTTCCTCTTCACAGTGCATAGATCTTTCAAAAATTTAGCATAGGAAGGAACCTGTTTAATAGCATCCAGCAAAGGTATATTGATCCTTACCTGTTTGAAAATTTCATAAATTTCAGAGTTATGGTTGACTTTCCTTTGTTTGGTTATGGCATGAGGAAATGGAAATGTTGGCGGTGAATCAGTCGTTTCTTTGCAATTTTCAGATTCATCCCCTTCCTTACCCTCAGAGATTGACTCATCATCTTTCTCACATGGTTCAAAAGTGAGTTTTTCAATAACCTTACCATTGCGAAGAGTAGTGATTGATTTGACTTGATCTATGTGTTGGCTTCCCGAACTACTTGCATTTGCATTGTATTGCCCTTTGGGATTTTGTTGTGTTTGAGATGGAAACTTACCTTTCTCTTGGAAACTAAAAGCAGATATCGTTTTTGCAAGAGTTTCTTTAAAATCTGTCATGCTTTGAGCAAGTTGAGTATTGATTGTCTGTTGCTTTTTAATGAATGCATGTAATGTTTCCTCCAGATTTCTTCTAGGAGGTGGAGCATAAGGAGGTGCATATCCATGAGAATTTTGAAAATTATGGTTTGCTTAAAATGGTGGCTGTGAAGTTTGTGCATTATTATTATTATTATCACTCTCCTAACTAATAGGTGATTTCTCCAATTAGGGTTATATGCTTGCGAGTATGGGTTATGGTTGGGTCTTTGAAAACTATTTAAAGCATGGGCTTGTTTATGGAGACATTTCTTAAAAGAAGGCAAGGTTGGACAATCACTGGTTGAATGTTCATTGGTTTCACAAATTTGACACATAATGTTTTGAATAGATTTTAATTAATCACTTTTTTTCAATTCTAGTGCCTCGATTTTTCTAGCTAAAGATGCAAACTTGGCTCGAAAGTCATGATTGTGCCTCGACTTTTCTAGCTAAAGATGCAAACTTGGCTTGAAGGTCATGATCTTCCCTAAGGTTGTACATACCTCCACTAGATGTATGAGGTTGAGTTTTACTCGGTGCCTCATATGTACCCGCGGTGTCCCAATTTTGAGCATTTTCAGCTAATAAGTCTAAGTACTCCATTGCTTCATCAGGGTCTTTATCTTCAAAAGTTCCATTGCACATCAATTCAACCATTTGCCTATCTTTAGGTGTTAACCCTTCATAGAAATGTGAAACCAATCTCCATGTTTCAAAACCATGATGGGGGCAAGTACTAAGCAAGTGTCGATACCTATCCCAACATTGGTAAAATGTTTTTTCTGGTTTTTTAATGACAGTGATGATTTTTTCTTTTGAAAGAGTTTGTCTTATGAGATGAAAAAAACTTCTTTAAAATTTTTTATTGCATTTCATCCCAAGTACGAATGGATCCTAGACTTAAATTTTGTAGCCATGTTTTAGCTTTATCTTTTAATGAAAAAGGAAAAAGTTTTAATCTGATGGTATTCATGCTATAATTTGAGTCATTATACGTGTTACAGACCTCTTCAAATTCCGTTAAATGCAAGTATGGATTTTCTAAACCTAAGTCATGAAAAAAAGGTTAAAGTTGAATAATGCTTGGTTTAAAATTAAAATGAGTTGCACTTGTTTTTATGGGATTCATGTGGTCTCTAAGTGTTGTAACACGGTTATTCCTATTATTTTCATTATAAAGTGATTGATTATCTTCTTCTACCATATTTTCTAAAAATGATGAGGATAACCTACAAAGTCTACCACTTAATGTACGTGACCACACTCTCATGCATGTGTAGGAATAGAATAAAAGAAAGAAGAAAACAAAAGAAAAAACAGGAGAAAAGAAACAAAGTTATATACAAGAAAGTTAAAAAGAGAAAATAAAATAAATACTATAATTTGTATAATAACTTAACTTCCGACAACGATGCCAAAAACTTGACATGACCAAAAGATTGATGTCTTCTCCCAAGTGTAGGATTGTCAGAGTAATAAATAACCCGACAAAACCGGTGTCGAATGATAGGGAGGTTAATTGTATAAATTATAAATAAAAATAATACAACAACAACAACAATAATAATAACAGTAGTAGTATTAGTAGTAGCAGTAGTAGTAAGAGTAGTAATAAAGAAGAAAAAGAAGAAATTGATGAGAACTTTGAGATGGAAGATTAACGTAAGGATTAAACAATGATAATAACAAATGTCAAGGTTAGAGGATCCATTAATGGTATGTCAAACAAGTATAGTATAAACTCTTATTATTCAATTAGAAACCACATACAAAGGAGGTTCCAATTAGATTATAAATTGTTAATATGATTATATTAGTTATCCTATTCGATTAATGTTAATACTTGTAAATCTCGTTAGGCTTTCATGATTAATACTTATGTTAACAACAAATCAAGTTCCTTTCATAGCGCAAGTGTAGGTTATATTATACGATTGGGCTATGAAAGTGGCAAGCATTTGTTGTACCAAGTGTTATACAACATAAATCTAGATTAGTCATTTAACAAGCAAAGTATTAAAGAGTGAACAAGATAACAAATA
>NW_011504489.1:0-711 GCF_000495115.2 Populus euphratica | reverse complement strand
TACAAAAAATACAAAGAGAGAAAAGAAGAGCATGATCTTGATCTGGAAACCAAGATGCCTAAATGCATGGAAAATGCCTCCTTTTATAGACCAAAATTGGGAACTATTGATTTGATGACTAATTGATGAGTGAGTGGCCAACTCTTAACTTGGTGGCAATGCTTATCTTCTCTTGTCTACCCAAAACGTCATAATTGGAACCACTTGGAAACATGAAAGTTGTAGGAAATTGTCTCAGGTTTCCAGAAAAAAAAACATAGACGTTATTTGGGCTTCTAAAACTCTAGATATGAGCCAAACACTAAATAGTGTTTGGCTATAGGATAAATTCGGACTTCTTCATTGTTGTTACAATTTGAACTTGAAAATGGCCTTTTTAAATCCTGGCCCCATGAAACTTATAGGCCTATATCTTACCTTTTCATCCATATGAAGTAGACTTAAATTCAAGATTTACGGCTCTAGATATGTTATTATGAAACATGCTTTAGTTAAGGAGTTATTGATACTTCAAGTGCAAAATGATGATATAAAACCTTGATAAAAATGCACTTTTAAGTACTAATCACACTCTATTTTTCCTTTTCTTCAGAAGTGGTGGCCTTCCACTAAAATAGTCTCCATCTCTCTTTTTTCCTATACCCTGATGTCCCTATTGGCTTTCTCCAATACAAGCCTCTAGAGCTTGTACAGCCTCATTCAACTCCCTCA
>NW_011504652.1:0-5426 GCF_000495115.2 Populus euphratica | reverse complement strand
TCTAATCTAAGCTTTTTACGGCTTTTCTTAGATGACCAAATTATGCGACTTATGGAGGGATCAATTACAGGAATAAAATATTGTAGTTGGTCAATCAATTGTTTAGCAGTAGCAGCAGAAATTATGATTTGTCGTGCAGAAGATGTTAGAAATTCTTGTGTCCACAGCATGATCAAGAAAAGACAACAACTTATCATATTAACCATTAACATTTAACAAACCTATGGGTTTATGGTGAATGTGCAGTTGGGACCAAGAGGAAATATGAAAGATCTCTTCCAATGTGTCTAGACCACCTGGTAAGGCAATGAAGGCATCAACATGGTTAAACATTGCATTCATTCGAGCTGACATTGTGGAGACCTGTAGTTCCTCTCTAATTATTTTTCCAATGATGTCCCCTTGTGCTAAAGCTTCGAGGACGACCCCTAAAACTTGATTACCTCCTAAAAATACAGTTATTGACACACCTCCCATTAACCCAAGACTGCCTCCCCCATACACTAAATAAATCTTTCTCTCAACTAGCACCTGACCAAGATGATTTGCTGATTCTAAAAACTCTTTTTCTTTCCTAGGACTAGATCCTCCAAAAACATAAATACTTTTTATTTGATGACTTGAGGAACTTGTCATTTCTACACACTTCTATATTTAATTAATGTATAGGTTGAGTGGAAATGAAGGGAAGGAAGAGAGGATTTTATAGATGAGAAATTAAAAGGGTAATCATACCACCTATGTATAGGCCAGCTGGAGTCTCACACTCTCTCTCTCTCTCTCTCTTTATTTATTTATTAAAAAAAACTTGTGTATATATAGGTAGTTGTGATTGTGGCTCACATCTTCCCTTGGTTTTACGTCTAAGAACGGCTTAAACGCCCTCTATGGGTTGGGGATAGGCTTTCCATCCAGTTTTCTTAAAAACTAGCAAACAGGGTCTTTTTTAGTCAGATTCCCAAGACTAAGTCGATCATATTCTTTATGAAAATAGAGCCATAAATCATGAATTGCACGATGCACATCTTTACTAGAATGCGTCTCAAGAGTTAATAGAAAATTATCTAAAGACTCCTTACTCAAGCCATCCTTAATGAATTCTATTTTATCTTCACGGTTTATAGATACCATTCCTAAAGAACAACATTGTGCATTACAAGTCCATCTGGCACATCGATGAAAGACTTTTAGTTGTTTTGCACGATGTTTCTTTGCAAAAGTGATTTTACCTGTTCCACGCATGTGTGAAATGAAGGAATTTGAGGACTCACTTGATAATCGGACCTTTGCTTCAATCAACCAGCGAATATCTTTAGGAATTCCATAATTCATTAACAATCTCAATCTTGCACATCTAGCATAGTAAATTTTTGTAATCGCATTCTAAGGCAGAATGGGAAAATAGTTTTTCAATTTTTCAAGATTAGTGTCTATTTTCGAATGAGAATTGGAAGAGAGATTCAAAAAATTGCACAAATATATACACAGATATTAGTTATTATAGGAAACTGAAAGAACGGACTTAAGTCACGGAGTACCATTATCCGCCATTTGATCGGGGTGAGAGAAACTAATAAAAATCACTAAAAAAAACACAAAAACAATGTGAGAAAAACAAAATAATCAACCTTTATCTACAAGATCATTCAAACTAGTTAATTCATTTTCACTAGAAAAATTATCAAAGTAAGCTTTCAAACGATGTCTATTTTCCTTAAAAACATTATCATTCATTGAATTCTCAATATCACAGGCCCCATAAAGATTGCTCCATCTTAATCTTAGCTCTCTAGGGAATCCATAGAGTTGAGAATTATAAAACAAAACTTTTTGACCAGTATCAACTTTTTAACAATTTTTACAAGTTTTGCAGAATACATGCGTGTCCTTGAACATGGTGGACCAATAAAATCCATTTTGAAAGATTTTTGCAGCTGTCTTTTTTGACGAGAAATAACTCCCACATGCTTCAGAATAACAAAGTTTAATGACACTACTTACCTCATTATCGAGAAAGAATCCTTGAAATATTTGATCAGGATAATATTTGAATAAGTTAGGGTTATCACAATAAAAGTTCTTCACTTCGTTCAAAAACTTTTCTTTGTCTTGGGTACTCCAATCAGCTGGCAAATCTCCTAAAACAAGAAAATTGATATTTTTATCATACCAAGGCATTGGACTAAGAGAAAGTAAGGATTCGTCAGGAAAGTAATCATTGATTGGTGTGATGTTAGATGTCGAATTTGTTGTCACTTTTGACAAAAGATCCGCATCAACATTTTCAGTGCGTTTTTCATCCGTGATTTCTTCCTCGGAATAAATCAATTGCAAATCTTCAGATTCATCTAACTCATTTTTACTTAAAGTAGATTCAAGTTGATCATAAACTAATTCGTCAATATGATCTACTTCTTGTAAATCATTATCAACTCCAGGTTGCTTGCAAATGTTGAAAATAATCATCTCCAATGTTATGTTTCCAAATGATAGCTTCATCAGTCCATTCATACAATTAATCAATGCATTAGAAGTTGCAAGAAACGGACGTCCTAAAATAACAAGAAATGAATTGCATGCTTCAACAAGTTCTGTATCCAAGATAATAAAATCCACAGGATAAATAAATTTATCAACTTGTACTAACACATCTTTGACTAATCCTCTAGGCACTTTTACAGATCTATCAACAAGTAAGAGAGTTACAAACGTTGGTTTTAACTCACCTAGATTGAGACTTTGAAAAATTGAATATGGAAGTAAATTTACACTAGCCCCAAGATCAAGTAAGGCTTTTTCAATTTTGCTGGTTGAGTGTTCATTTGTTTCACATATTTGACACACAATGTTTTCAACAGATTTTAATTGACCACTCTTTTTCAATTCTAGTGCCTTGACTTTTCTAGCTAAAGATGCAAACTTGGCTTGCAGGTCATGATCTTCCCTAAGGTTGTACATACCTCCACTAGATGTATTAGGTTGAGTTTTATTTGGTGCCTCATAAGTACCCGCAGTGTCCTAATTTTGAGCATTTTCAGCTAACAGGTCTAAGTACTTCATGCTTCATCAGGGTCTTTATCTTTAAAAGTTCCATTGCACATCAATTCAACCATTTGCCTATCTCTAGGTGTTAACCTTTCATAAAAATATGAAACCAATCTTCATGTTTCAAAACCATGATGATGATAAGTATTAAGCAAGTCTCGATACCTATCCCAACATTGATAAAATGTTTCTCTTGATTTTTGAGTGAAAGTGGTGATTTGTCTTTTGAAAGAGTTTGCTCTATGAGATGAGAAAAACTTCTTTAAAAGCTGTTGTTGCATTTCATCCTAAGCACGAATGGATCCTAATCTTAAATTTTATAGCCATGTTTTAGCCTTATCTTTTAATGAAAAAGGAAAAAGCTTTAATCTAATTGTGTTCATGCTACAATTTGAATCATTATATGTGTTGCAGACCTCCTCAAATTCCCTTAAATGCAAGTATGAATTTTCTAAATCTAAGCCATGAAAAGAAGGTAAAAGTTTAATAATATCTGTCTTAAAATTAAAATGAGATGCATCAGGAGGAAAAACTATGCATGATGATGCACTTGTTCTTGTGGGATTCATGTGGTCTCTAAGTGTTCTTACACGGTTATTCTTATTATTTTCATTATGAAGTGATTGATTATTTTCTTCGACCATATTTTATGAAAATAATGAGGATACCCTACAAAGTCTACCACTTAATATATGTGACCACACTCTCATGCACGTGTAAGAATAGAATAAAAGAAAGAAGAAAACAAAAGAAGAAGAAACAAGAAACAAGAAACAAAGTTATATACAAGAAAAGTGAAAAGTAAAAATAAAATAAATACTATAATTTGTACAAAACCTACCTCCCCGGCAACGGCATCAAAAACTTGACACGATAAAAAGATTAATGTATTCTCCTAAGTGTAGGAGTGTCGAAGTAATAAATAACCCAGCAAGACTGGGATCAAACCACAAGGAGGTTAATTGTACAAATTATAAACAACAATTAAAAATAGCAACAACAACAACAACAATATTAGTAGCAATAATAATAATAATAATAATAATAATAATAATAGTAGTAGTAGTAGTAGTAGTAGTAGTAAAGAAAAAAGAAGGAGAAAAATAAGAAGAAAATAAGAACTTTAAGATGGAATATTAATATAAAGATTAAACAACGATAACAATAAATGTTAAGGTTAAAGGATCCACTAATGGTATGTCAAACAAGTATAGTCTAAACTCTTATTATTTAAGTTGAAATCACACACAAAGGAGGTTCCAAACAGATTATAGATTGTTAACATGATTACATTAGTCATCTTATTCGATTAATGCTAATACTTGTAAATCTCATCAAGCATTCATGATTATAACTTATGTTAACAACAAATCAAGTTCCTTTCATAGCTGAGGTGTCGG
Source organism: Populus euphratica (assembly GCF_000495115.2). Lineage (NCBI taxonomy): Eukaryota > Viridiplantae > Streptophyta > Magnoliopsida > Malpighiales > Salicaceae > Populus > Populus euphratica. The sequence goes on along the minus strand of NW_011504652.1, from coordinate 981 downwards.
TTATACCATACAATATGGGTTATGAAAGTGCCAAGTATTTGTTGTACCAAGTGTTATACAACATAAATCAAGATTACTCATTTAACAAGCAAAGTATTAAAGAGTGAATAAGATAACAAATACAAAACATGTTAGTATCAAACATTAAAGTCCATATTGAGTTTACACTATACTTATTCTTACACCATTAGTGTAACCTTTTCACTTTGACATAATAAACTTAGCTAAACATAATGAAAGAAAGGAAAATACATAAACAAAATAAGAACATAAATAAGATAAGAGTTAACTAAGTAAAGGAAAGGAAATGAAAGGCATAAACTTGATATTAATGAAAGTAAGGCATAAACATTACAAAAAAATACAAAGAGAGAAAGCAAGAGTATGATCTTGATCTTGAAACCAATATGCCTAAATGCATGGCAAATGCCTCCTTTTATAGGCCAATTTCAGTTCTTAAATTCAATCCTTTCATTTATATGATAGGCCTACATTTAAAATGAACATTTACCACAAATTAACAGTATCTTATATTATTAGATACGTTATTATAAAACATGCTTTAGTTAAGGAGTTATTGATACTTCAAGTGCAAAATGATGATATAAAACTTTGATAAAAATGCATTTTTAAGTACTAATCAGGTATTGAGCAGATATATAAATTTAATGAAAGTTTATTTATCTGTATAGATTAATGGAAGTTGAATGATAAATGTCTTGCTTTGTGGAATTTGTAAATTATTTTTCTATTTCAACACTTTGATTACTAGAGACTAGTAATAAGCTAGTTGGGGGGTTATGATTGGTACTTAAAAGTGTATTTTTATCAAGGTTTTATATCATCATTTTGCACTTGAAGTATCAATAACTCCTTAATTAAAACATGTTTTATAATAACAAGTCTGATACCATAAGGTACCTTTAATTTATAGTAAATATTCATCCTAAATACAGGCCTATTATATAAATAAAATGATTG
>NW_011500362.1:179617-181130 GCF_000495115.2 Populus euphratica | reverse complement strand
TTATTATCACTCTTCCAAATAAAATTTGGGTGATTTCCCTAACCAAGGTTGTATGTTTGCAAGTATGGGTTATGGTTGGGCCTTTGGAAATTGTTTAAAGCATGGGCACATTCCTTAAAAGAAGAAAAGGTTGGAATGGTTTAAAGCATGGGCTTGTTCATGGAGACATTCCTTAAAAGAAAAAAAAGTTGGAATATCGTTGGTTGAGTGTTCATTTGTTTCACAGATTTGACACACAATTTTTTCAACAGATTTTAATTGACCACTCTTTTTTAATTCTAGTGCCTCAACTTTTCTAGCTAAAGATGCAAATTTGGCTTGGAGGTCATGATCTTCCCTAAGGTTGTACATGCCTCCACTAGATGTGTGAGGTTGAGTTTTACTCGGTGCCTCATAAGTACCCGCGGTGTCCCAATTTTGAGCATTTTCAGCTAACAAGTCTAAGTACTCCATTGCTTCATTAGGGTCTTTATCTTCAAAAGTTCCATTGCACATCAACTCACCCATTTGCCTATCTTTAGGTGTTAACCCTTCATAGAAATGTGAAACCAATCTCCATGTTTCAAAACCATGATGAGGGCAAGTATTAAACAAATCTTAATACTTATCCTAATATTGGTAAAATGTTTGTCATGGTTTTTTAGTGAAAGTGGTGATTTGTTTTTTAAAAGAGTTTGTTCTATGAGAAGAGAAAAACTTCTTTAAAAACTGTTGTTGCATTTCATCCCAAGCACAAATGAATCCAGGTCTCAAATTTTGTAGTCATACTTTAGCTTTATCTTTTAATGAAAATGGAAAAAGCTTTAATCTGATGGTGTTCATGCTATAATTGAGTCATTATACCAATTTAAGTCATTATAGGTGTTACAAACTTTAAATTCTGTTAAATGCAATTATGAATTTTCTAATTCGAAGCTATGAAAAATTGGTAAAAGCTGAATAATACCTGGCTTAAAATTAAAATGAGATACATTAAGAGGAAAAACAATACATGATGGTGCACTTGTTCTTATTAGATTCATATGATCTTTAAGTGTTTTAACACAATTATTCTCATTATAAAGTGACTGGTTATCTTTTTCGGTTATATTTTTTGAAAATAATAAGCATACCCTATAAAGTCTACCACTTAATATACGTCACCACACTCTCATGCACGTGTAGGAATAGAATAAAAGGAAGAAGAAAATAAGAGAAGAAGAAACAAAATAAATGAAGTTAGATACAAGAAAAGTGAAAAGAGAATAAAATAAATACAATAATTTGTATAAGAATTTACCTCCCCGGCAACAGCACCAAAAACTTGACATAATCAAAAAATTGATGTCTTCTCCCAAGTATAGGAGTGTCGATGTAATAAATAACCTGACAAGACCGTAGTCGAACTATAGAGAGGTTAATTGTATAAACTATAAATAACAACAATACAATAACAATAACAATAACAGCAACAATAATAGTTATAATAGTAGTAGTACTACTAATAATAATAATAATAATAATAATAATAGTA
>NW_011500362.1:178968-179607 GCF_000495115.2 Populus euphratica | reverse complement strand
AAGAAGAAGAAGAAGAGGAAGAAGAAGAAGTTGATGAGAACTTTGAGATAGAAGATCAACATGAGGATTAAATAATGATAATAACAAATGTTATGGTTAGAGAATCTACTAATGATATTTCAAACAACTATAGTATAAAATCTTTTTATTCAAATAGAAACCACACAATAAACAAGATATTAATGAAAACAAAACTTAAGCAATTACAAAAATAAGAAGAGAGAAAATAAGAGCATGATCTTGATTTGAAAACCAAGATGCCTAAATGCATGGCAAATGCCTTCTTTTATAGGCTAAAATTGAAAACTATTGATTTGGTGATTAATTGATGAGTGGGTTGCCAACTCTTGACTTGGTGACAATCCTTATCTTCTCTTGTCTAAATAAAACATCATTGATAACATCATAATTTAAACCAGACCTTCTTGGAGATGTGCACTATGTATTTCATGACTTATGACCCCATTTTCATAAAGAACATGCTCGATATTATCTTAAAAATCTTCAAGATATGGGCTGAACACTGAACAATATTCTAGTTTGGACTACAATAACATCTTTTTTGTAAGTTTGGCCATCTTTTTGCCCTTTCAATTTTACTACTTAAACTCATCAATCAATCCTTTTATTTATATGATA
>NW_011500362.1:176695-178620 GCF_000495115.2 Populus euphratica | reverse complement strand
CACAAAAGCGACTTAGTCTTGGGAATCTAGCTAAAAAAGCCCATGTTTGCTAGTTTTTAAGAAAACTGGATGAGAAGCCTATCCTCAACCCATAGATGGCATTTAAACTGTTATTGGACATAAAATCAAGGGAAGATGTGAGCCACAATCACAACTACAATTTAAGCCTTAATTTATAATAAAGTGTATATTTTGGTTTTTTTAATAGCATAATATTTTTTTGATAAAAATACATTTTTAAGTACTACTCATACACACAAGTGTTTTGTAAAGCTCGTGAATATTATCAAAAGTGAGGATTTATTTCAAAACATATGGAATCTTTAGATAATCTTCTATTGACTTTTAAGATGTATCTTGATGGAGATGTGCACTATGTATTTCATGACTTATGACCCCATTTTCATAAAGAACATGCTCGATATTATCTTAAAAATCTTACTATAAAAGACAATGTTTGCTAGTTTTTAAGAAAACTGGATGGGAAGCCTATCCTCAACCCATAGATGGCATTTAAACTGTTATTGGACATAAAATCAAGGGAAGATGTGAGCCACAATCACAACTACAATTTAAGCCTTAATTTATAATAAAGTGTATATTTTGGTTTTTTTAATAGCATAATATTTTTGTTTTGTTATTTCTTATACTTGTTTAAGTGTATTTCAGGTTTGTCAGTGTTCGCTGTTTTAGGTGATGTCTTCTATACTCTATCTTTTTATCTTAAAACATTAAGGACAATATCTTATTTTGGTGGAGGGAGGGTAGTAGTTGATAAAAAAAACTAATTAACCGACTGCTTTTGTTTTTAATAAAACCATTTGACAAAACTGTTATTACTAGGATTGTAGAGTATGGGAGAATTTTATTGACTCTTGAGACGTATCATAGTAAATATTTTCCAATGGTTATTTGCAATATTCATAACAAGATCTATCAGATACTTCTCTTGAAATATTCAGGTTTACAAACTCTCACATTATTATCAATTGATACACACACACCTTAACATACAATTATAGGTTGCATATTAGATTATTATATTATTTATATTCTTGTTAAAGGTAACAACTAAGAAAAGTGGATAATATATAATTTGTAAAAAAAATTTGATAATATTAATGATAATAAAAACGTAGATAAGTTTGGTTTCATAGCCTCCCTAACCTAAGCAATTAAGTCTAAATGGGTGTTTTAACACTTAATACCATAAGGTCAACTGACTTGGAAGCTATTAACCTAACGCTTGTTACATGGGTTAAGGAGAAAAACTTAAGGGAATCAAATATTGTATTATCTATGAATCATTATCTGTAACCCGAGTTACTACGGTCGAAGAGGTGTTTCAACACCTAATGTCCTAAGACCAACTAGTTTGGGAGTCATTAGTCTAAAACTCGTTACATGAGTTAAATATGCATTATGTTTTATATTATATGTATATATATTATATATAATAAAAACAAAAGGATAATAATCTCAACCCAAAGAAGTCAACTTTAAACATTAGAACAAAATATTGTTTTCATCCAATAAAAGCATCATCATCTATGTTTTTAAACATTAAGCATATAAAAAGAAAGGTTTACTAATATCTTGGTAAAGAGGTATTGAGCAAATATATAAATTCAATGAGAATTTATTTATTTGGATAGATTAATGGAAGTTGAATGATGAATGCCTTACTTTGTGGCACTTACAAATTATTTTTCTATTTTAAAGCTTTGATTACTATGGACTAGTAATAAGATGGTTGGAAGGTGTAATTAGTACTTAAAAGTGTATTTTTATCAAGGTTTTATATCATCATTTTGCACCTAAAGTATCAATAACTCCTTAACTATAACATATTTTATAATAACATGTATAATAGTATAAAATACTTTTAATTTATGGTAATTATTCATCTTAAATGTAGTCTAATT
>NW_011500362.1:173818-174229 GCF_000495115.2 Populus euphratica | reverse complement strand
ACAATGCTTTGTAAAGCACTTTTAAGTACTAATCAGTTAACAATAAGACTTTAGTTCTTGGTTTTGAGTTTATGCATTTTGACCCTCAATTGATCCATAAACTTCAAATTTCTTTAATTTGGTCCCTGATTTGGTCAATTTCAGTTCTTCTATTTACACATTTTTTCCAGTTTGGTCCTTGATTTTGGATTTATTTAATGACTTAACAATTAATCATCAATTCAATAGTTTCAAATTTTAGCCAATAAAAGAAGGTATTAGCTATGCATTTAGACATCTTAATTTTCATATCAAGATCATGTTCTTGCTCTCTCTTTATATTTTTATAATGCTTAATTTTTACTTTCATTAATACTTTGCTTGTTAAATTGTTAATCTAGATTTATGTTGTATAACACTTAGTATAACAAA
>NW_011500362.1:159592-173777 GCF_000495115.2 Populus euphratica | reverse complement strand
TTTATTATATTTAACTAAGTTTATTATGTCAAGGTAAAAAGGTTACACTAATGATGTCAGAAAAAGTATAGTACAAACTCTACATGGACTTTAATATTTGATACTAACATATTTTGTATTTGTTATTTTGTTCACTTTTAATACTTTGCTTGTTCACTTTTAATACTAACAGATTTATATTATATGTAATGGTTAATCTAGATTTATATTATATGACCCTTGATATAATAAATACTTGGTACTTTCATAGCCCAACCGTATGGTATAACTGATACGTGTGCTATAAAAGGAACTTGATTTATTGTTAACAGAAGTTATAATCACATATACCTGATAACATTTACAAGTATTAGCATCATTCAAATAAGATAACTAATTTAATCATGTTAATAATTTACAATCTGATTAGAACCTCCTTTGTGTGTGATTTCCAGTTAAATAATAAAAGGAGTTTATACTATACTTGTTTGAAATACCATTAGTAGATCCTCTAACCTTGACAATTATTTTATCATTGTTTAATCATTACATTAATCTTACATCTCAAGAATTCTCTTCAACTCCTTTATTTTTTGGTTTATAATTTTATATATTTCACCTCCCTATGGTTCGACTCTGGTTTTACCGAGTTATTTATTATTTCGACACTCCTATACTTAAAAGAAAACATTAATCTTTTGATCGTATCATATGGTGAGTATTAGACACTTTCCATACAAGAATAACTTGATTAATTCAAAACAAATCAAGTAAGGGAATTTGTTTCTAGGACCAAAGAGGTCACTCTATTATTGGAATCAAATGATTATTTCCTAATAAACTTGATGAATCCAAGAAGTTGTTCGTAATAAAACCTTCTTGATTTTCCAAAGATACAATCAAGAAGAAGGGATCAACTATGATGAAGCTTATGCTCTCATAGTAAAAATGAGATTCATTTGTATGTTTCTTATACTGTCATGTATTAGTAATTTCAAACCTTTTCAAATGGAAAAAAGTGCTTTCTTAACAATCTCATAGTTTTAAAAGCCATAAATTTCCAAATGAACCTAAAACTTGGTACGAGAGACTAAAAAAATTCTTGATTTTAAAAGGTTCACATGGGTAAAATTGATTCAACATTATTTGTAAAATACAAAAATCATGATTTATTTATAATGTAAATTTATATTAATAATATTTTACTTGGTGCTACTAACAAATATTTTTGCTTGGAATTTGAACTTTGTATGCATAAGAAACTTGAGATAAGCATGATAGGAGAGTTAGCTTTCTTTCCCAAACTTTAAATCAAACAAGAAAATTATGAAATACTCATCATTCAAGTTGAATACACCAAGATGAAATACTCATCATTCAAGTTGAATACACAAAGAAGTTAATCAAAAGGTTTGATTTGAAATCTCTACGTTCAAGTCCTAGACCAATGAGCACAACCATTGATAAAGATGAATAAAGAAAAAAGTTGGACACCAAGAAGTATCAAGTATGATTTACTTTATCTAACAATTATTATAACATCCATCATTCTTAGCATTTGTTTATGTGCTAAATTTCAATCAAATTCTAAGAAATCTCACCTTCGTGCTGCTAAATATATTTTTAGATACCTAAAAAGCATGATCAAATTAATTTTGTGATACCTTTAGATGAACCATCTTAATTTGACTAGTTATTTGGACTTCAACTTTACCGATTGGATATTGAATAGAAAAGGAACTCGTGAGACTTGTCAATTATTAGGACATGCAGTTGTCTCATCGTCTAGCAAAAATCAAAATTCGATGGCTACTTCCATTGTGAAAGTTGAATATATTATTGTTGGATCATGTGGTGCCTATATCAGGGGCGGAAATAGGGGAGGCAAGCAGGGTCCAGGCCACTGTAAAATATTTTGTTTTTTTATTTATTTATTATTTAAATATGTAATATATAATATTTTTTATTTTAAATAAATAGATTATTTAATAATGTAACTTATTATATTAATTTTGGCCACCCCTCCCCTGTAAACTACTGTCATCTCCGCCTTGCCTATATGCTTTGGATGAAGCAAAAACCCTAATGGATTTTAAACTCAAGTTAGACCATATTCCTATATTTTGTTATAATACTAGTGCTATAAATTTGTTCAGAAACCCCATCCAACAGTTTTAGACTAAGCATATAGAGAGGTGTGGCTGCTGCTCAGTATGAATACTGTTGGTGGTGTTGCTTCCATCCTGCTTCCGGTTGAAGGCTGAAGCTAAAGCTCTGTTCCTGCTGTGATGGATTTGCTGGAGAGGACTGAAGAGATAAAACCTCTGCTAGCGATGGAAATTTCGGTTGGACTAAAACTGACCTCATGCTGGTGATGGGAACATCTGCTGGACTGAAGCTAATTCTCCTCTAAGCAATGGCATGATTATGCTGGAGGTGCGCAGAAGGTAACACCGCTGGAAAGAGGAGCTGACATGACTGCTATTCGAAGGTCCTTCTCTGTTGAGCTGAAGCTGCTCACGGTTGGATCTGTTGGAGTGGTCGAGGAACACAACCACTGCTACTCACGACTGAAAAGATTATAGACGTTGGCCTTAGAAAACGGAGGAGCTCACGATGACGCTTGCTGTCAGGGACTGCCACGGGTAAATGGGAGAGAAGATTTTAGCGTAAAGAAAAAGAGATAAGGGATCTGTGCATGGCTCTACGGTGTTGAGCACAATTGTGGGTTACGGGGATGAGGGAGATGAGAGGTTGCGGTTCCAGCCGGGTATCTGTTGGATTGGAAACTAAAAGAGAAAAGCTGGGTTATTTATTTGAGATGAAGGGCAAAAGGTTACTTTCTCTCTTCATCTTTGATCGAGAGGAAGGACAATAGCTGCAAGGTTTTGGTTTAGTTTTTCTATGACTGGAAAACGAGGAGAGGGGCTGGGTTTGTAGTTGGAGAAGCTGCTGTCCTAGTGGTTGACTGTGGTTGACGGTGGTTGACGGTAAAAGGTTAGTGGCAACGGTTAGAGGTTGAAGATGGGTGGCTGATGTAATTTTTTTTTAACAAAGGTAGCCAAGGAATGGGAGAGCAGAAGAGTCGAGTTGTTATTTCTTTTTGAAATAAACAAGGACTGTGCTGGTAAAATGGGGTCACGGGTTTTCATTTTTGTTTTTGCTTATTTTTTATGATTCATGGAAAAGGGCGTGTGACTAGGTATCACTTTTTTTTTTTTTCAAACTAATTATCTTGTAATTGTGTGAGAGATTCACTCATTATTTATAGAAGAAATAATTTGTGTTTTTCTTTCTAATTATTCAGTCCCTATGTAAATTTAGTGACTAAGTAATCTAAAATTATTTTCATCTCTCATTTGTTTTCTTTTATTTTTAGTTCTTTTATCTATATATTTTTTGTTTTTGATTTAAACAAAAAAAAACAATATCAACATCAGATGCTTTAAGATACAGTAAAACAACAATTCTATTTTTGAATGTATAAACCTAAATCAATATGCCTGCCAAATTATATAATGCATGTGCAAGCAAAGTAGCCCTTGTGGAACAGTCAGAAATAAATCGATTATTTTAAAATAAGTGTGTTAAAAATTAATTTTTTGGATATCATATACAACAATGATATCAACAATATCAAAATTTAATTTTTTAATTTTTAATTCTTTTAAAAAAATGAAATTTAATTTTTTAATTTTTAATTCTTTTTAAAAAATGAAAATACTAGAAATAATACAAATATATCAAAAATATATATTTTGAATTCTTTTTAAAAAAAATAAGAAAAAAAAATCAAAATCAAGTTATGAATCATTGTTTCTAGTATCTGAGTAGCTTTAACCAACTCTTTAATAGTCCCTGGATAAAGAGTCACTAATTCTCCCCTGAACTCCTATCTGAACTCATCTCTAAATCTATTTTTTGCTGCTTAATCATAATCAAAGTAGAAGTAAAGACAGAAAAATATAAAAGTTATCTCTCATATTGTTCTATTGTCAAGTCTTCTTGTCTCAATATTAAAACCGCATGCTCTCTATTCCTTTGATATTATCGAGAATAGTGTATAATCTCGAGCTTTATGTAAAAATTAGCCCAACTCAACTCATATCTTGTCATTTTAGTCATAATAGCAGTCTATTAGATATGGTATGTTATGGGGTGTTGAGTGTTGGAAAAATTATGATTAATTCTTAGAAGTCACCACATAGTATTGTGGTCACTAGAAACCTATAGTCTGCGAGAGTCTGAGTAAGGGACTGGTTGTGCAAGAGGAAGACGCATCACCCCCAGTGCACTCTACTTAAGGTAAGCTGCATTGTTATTTGATTGTTTTTTAGGTTGGGTTTCTATTTATTGGTCTTATATAAGGTTTAAGGCAGATTTCTCTTCATGAGAGAATCTCTCCCTTATTAGGTTAAATCCTAACCATTCTAAATTTTAGTATCACATTTATTTATACTTTGTATCTTTAATACCTGAGGGTGTACTTTATCATGTAATTTTACACCCACAAATATTAAAGTCTACATCTGGATCCTAGAGAAGATTGGAAAAATATTTTTTGATATTTTGGTCAAACCCTAATAGGTGATCATAAACTGGTTATGATATCCATTTTTAGGTTTTCAAAACATGAGAAATATGCAAAAAAAAAAAAAATTAATGAAAACATGCTTGAAAAATTTTAGGATTCGGCCATATGCATGAAAATAATTTTTAAAAATGGAAATTGATTTAAAAGATTTTTTAAAATTTTTTTTGAAATATTTTGGAGAAAATTAGGTATTTTAATACTAGATTTGTATTTTATAATATAAATATACAAACCGATATTATGCAAAATTAATAGAAAAATATTTAAGAAAATCATAAAAAAATTTAAAGGATTTTTTATTTTTTTGGAATTTTTTTGTTTTTTTAAAAGAGAAATATATAATATAATATAATATATATTAAATAAATATTACTAAAACATGTGGGCTGGGCCAGCCCAGCTGAATGGGTCGAGCTCATCCCCAGAAAAGGTGGGCCAACATCAGCCCAGAATTTTAGTTTTTTGGGTCAGGCTGGACCCAGCCGATACACTTGGGCGAGGCCAACACTGGCCTGGCCCAAATGCAAATGCTAATTATCTGCAGAACGTGAACAGTGGTTCATGTTCTGCATGCAACCGAAATAGTTGCAGAAAATGATGGTTAGCAGAGGAGAAAGAGTTGCTGTCACTAGCATGATGTGAAGTTGGCAGAGGTTTTAGTGGAGCAAACAATAGCGGTGTTGGCTGCTTGTGATGAAGAAAGAAAGAAGAAGAAGCAGAAAAAGGAAATCTATAAAGGAGGGAGGGAGGACCTCGCGGTGGCTCTCGGTGGTCGGTAGGTGGTCTCCTGTAGCAGAGTTGGTGGTGAATAGGTTGTTGGTGGCGTCGTTTGGTGGTTGGAATGGCTGAGAGAGAAAGCGAGAGAAAAAATTGCAAAAACCGGGTAGAAAGGTTGGTTTTTGATCGACTTTGGACCCGATGTTTTCCTCCCTCAGGCTATCAACTTCGCCTCTATTTATAGCTGGTGGAAGAGGGTAATCTCGTCTACTCAAGAAAAAAAAAACTTAGCACTTGATTTAGTCGGGAAGCATCTCAACCGTTGGCTCAAAGTGTACCTCCTGAGTTATTCAATATGCAGAAAAGGCTGTCTAAGTTGGCTACTTTAAGCTAGCACCGTCTCGTCGCCATTCAGACTGAACTGTTTAGTCGGTGTTGTAAAGGAATTACACGGGATCATTATCGTGCACTTTTTGTTAGATTTGACGGAGCAATGAAGCATTAAATGCATCTGAAAAGTAGCCACTCGAGCAGCATTTCCGACAAAAACAAAGAAGATAGTGAATAGTGTTGAACGATGCGTCGTCTGCTTTTTTTTTTCAAAATGGTGTCGTTTTGGATTAATCAGGGATTTTTGATATTTTCAATTCAGTCCTCCTGCTTTCAATTGATTTCAATTAAAACCCTAATTAACCCTAAATACTTGATTTAATGCAATTAAGCCCTTAATAACTTCAATTGGAACCCCGAAGTTACATGCCTTTTACAATATGGTCCTTGGCATCAGATTTTATCAATTGTACCCCTAATTGACCATTAAACGTTTAATTTCTTCAATTTGGCCTCAGTTTTTACTAATTAAGCCCCTAAATTGTAGCGGATTTTGCAAATTGGTCCTTGATTTTGAATTTCTTCAATTTGGCTCCTAATTGATCCAAAAACTTCAATTTTCTTACAATTTAACGCCTAATTTCAATCAATTAACATGATAAAAATTAAATTTGACCTCTTAAAATTCCAATCTTCTCAATTAAGCTCAAATTAGGCTCACAAACTTAATTTTTTACCAATTAAGCCTCAAATAGAATTAATTTGACCCATTTTAAAGTATAATTAAGTCCTTACACTTAATTAAATCCTTTAATTGGACCCAAATTAATTCTTAAACATAATTAAAATTTAATTTGGCCCATGATTAAATCAAATTGGCCTATTAAAAATTTAATTATATCCATGGACTTGATTTTTTATTCAAATTCGTTCAATAATCATTAAATTTGACCTTGAATTGCATTTTTTTTTTATTTTTGGATACAATATCCAATAATCATTTAATTTGACCTTAAATTGCATTTTTTTTCATTTTTGGATACAATGAGGTACAATTATGCCTTGAATTTCCTCTAAATCGCAGCTTAATTCCCTAGTCTGCTTTCTTCATGTTATTAGCCATTATTTTATTTTTTGTTTTTTGTTTTTGAAAAAAATTAATTTTTTTAGAAAATAACCCAGAATTGGATTATGACATCAGGTATATATTTTGTTGAAATATATATTTCATTCGCATTAATATAAAATCATTCTTTTTTAATAGTAATCCTATTGGATCTTAACCAAAGGCTCTGATACTAATTTATAACATCTTTTCATTCAACATATGGACATGTCCATACATTGTACAAATACATATAAATCAGGGTCTTTTTTTTATACATGTATACATAATTTGACCATATACATTATGCTAATTTTTTTTATACATGTATACATAATTTGACCGTATACATTGTTATGCTAACCTTAATTTGTTAAGGATTTTATCTATTAAAGATTTTAATAAAATTTCAGCAAAATTTTCCCTAAACTTGGATTGTATAAGTTATTGTCATTTTCAAGTCATAATACAAGTAATACAACAATCATGATCTAATCATCTTGAACCTTACCCCACATCAACACAACTTAATATTTAAATAAATCATCTTGAATCTTACACAACTTCAACACAACTTAAGATTTAAATACAATTATTTTTCCATGACATATAAATAATAAAGCATATAATTAAAAGAATAAAATTATAAAATATGTAACAAAAAAATTACATACACAGTAATATTTCTAAAGAGTTTACAAAATGATATATTTCAAAATAAAATGAAAGGTTCTACTAGTTATACATAAGAAGTGTATAAATATAAAATATACCTAATATAACTAAACTTCCCCTAATATCTATATCAACATTGTCTTGTAGTGTACGATGATCTTGCACAGTTAACAATAAAATAATAAATAATTAAATAACTAAGTTTATAAGTTGATACTAACATTTTAAACATTTAATAATTCTCAATAGAGTTAATTATCCTTTACTTATATAGATACAAAACAATTTTCACTTTTTATCCATAATTTCCAATTCTTAATGGTTATAAAATCATTACCACCTCAATTTTCATATTTAATATTTATAGACACCTCATCTCATTGGTTTCCATCTAAAAATAAAATAATACATTATTGACTTTCATTCAACCAAAATAGCAACAAAACATTGGTTTCCTCTTAATGATAAAAGCTACAAATAATGGATTTCTTCTAAATATGAAAGCAATATAAAAATTGCTTATATTCAACAATGAAAGCAACAAGCACTAACTTTCATTCAACAATGAAAGTAACATAATAATGACTTCCATTTAACGATGAAAGCTACAAATATTGGTTAATATAACAATGGTTCTCATTCATTAATAAAAGCAACAAACATTGACTTTCATTCAACAATTGTATGCATTCCTCATGTTACAAAACATACCAATTTTAGTGGTTCTCCTGGATCCAAAGAAGGTACCATTATCGATATCTTTTTTATCTCATAACATATCATTATTAATTAATTTTACACTACATACTAACCTACTTTTACAAATGTATCCTTCATTCTCACTACTAAGCTCCTAAACATATTTTACATTACAATCAATCAATTTATTTTTTTCTTGTCATATTCACTTTTAAATAAATCAAATTCAAGATCACATCACTATCGATTCTACTTCTCAATCCATGTATTTATTCGACCACAAAGTTCCTCTCTCCTTTCCTTTCTTTTCCATGTATTTTCTTTAATTCTATCATAATTTAAGCTATTTAAGCAAAGCACACTAATTTATGAAGCACACTAATTTATGCATCCACACTACCTATTCATTCCAAAACTATAATTCCCAAGATTTTAATATGCTAATCAAATTAGATAACATAATCTAATTCCTTTCAAATAATCTCTAATATAAAACTTGACACTAAGTTCAAACAATTTTCGCACATATATCATCAACATCATAATTTCCCTTCTTACCCCTACACTTGATCGACCACTCTCCCCACCTTTTCTCCATATTTTTATCTTTATAAAATCAATTCTTACATCCATTGTAACCTTTTTTTTACAACTAATTTAACATAACCTCAAATTTGTTAATTGATTAAGAACCCAATTCACCAATTTAGAAGTTTGATCACAATTAATTTAACTTTCCATCAAACTTGTTAAATCAAGTGTAGAACTCCTTAATTACCGGGTAATAATACAAATTCCAAATGCTAACCAAATAAAAATTCTTCATGCTTCCTTTTTCTTTCTTCACTTTCCTTGTTTCTCTCACTAAAAATCTTACTTTTCCTATCTAACCTCTCTTGAGTCAAGTGTTTAGGTGTTAAATCCATAAAATCTCGCAAGTTTTCTCTCAGGTTCTTGTTTCGCCGCAAGTTTTCCTAAGATCAAGCTAAAAGAAATGAAGAAATTCCATTGTCTTTCTCTCTTTTCACCGAGTTGCCGGCCACCATCCATATACAAGAAGAAAATTTGGTAATTCCCATTATGTCCTTTCTTTTACACCATATATATTTCTCGGATAATATTTTTCAAATCTCAACGTTTGTTTATACTAAATTTAACCTGAGTACTATTGAAATTCATTAAACTTTATCCCACAATGTTCCTTTCTTGATATATTGCTTTCATTTAGTGTTTATTCGTTTTTTTGTTTTGTTTTTTTTATGTTTTAGCCATTTTTTCATGGTTTTATTTTTACAATTATCACATAAACATTTTATTTTAAATTCCTAAAATCTATTATCATCTCTTTAATGTAAATATTTAATTTACTTGCTTATCATGGTACTTACTTCAAAATCCTTATAGATTTACGTGGGGCTTTATAAACAGCTCATTAAATTCCACAAAAACGGTTATTCATATCCCATCACCATTGAAAAACAGCACATCAAGCTATATAAACGTAGAAAAATGGCTCACCAAACAACAAAATTGTTGAATAAAAGTTTGCCAAAAGCCTTAATCGTTGAAAAACGGTTCACGCACCAAATCCCACGAAAAAGCAGCTGCTGATGAGAAATGGTTCTTCTCATCAGCAACTGCAAAGAATATTCATTAAAAAACATAAAAATTATTAAAGAAAGATTGGATGCACAGGTTGAATAAGAAATCTTGTACCTGCTAAGTGATGTTGATGGCCTCACAGAAGAAAAGGCCGAGGAGCTGGTGAAGAAAACAAAGTAACCATACAATCTCACACCGTGCCATCAAGTCAAATAATTGAGAACAAACAAATTCATAGTTTCTGATTAATATCTGGTGCTTGAAATAAAAGAGAGTAGGGCCATCTGTGTGTGTGGGACTCTTTCTCTTCTATTAATCAAGTCGGTATACAATTGTTTGCCTTCTTTTAGTTAAAGAAAATCACGTCATCAACAATGAAGAGTGCAAGAGAAGAAAGGCCGTGCTGGAATTTTACAGTAGTGAAATTAGCATGAAACAAGGGTAAAATTTTAATTGTAATCGTTGTTCACAGTCAAAATATTTATTTAAATTCAAGAATAATCAATTGATAAATTTATAATGAAAATCCTAAAATTGTAAAAATCAAAGTCTAGAGGTGAGATTTTTAAAATCTAAACATTTGATGGTCGGAGCAACGATTGCATCATTTTGATCTAATATAAAAGCTCTTGTAAAAATTTAAGTACGATCAAACGGTCATATCAAAAGATATATCTATTTAAATTCAAGGCTAACTGATCGATTGGTTCATGATGAAAATCTCAACCTCATGAAAATTAAAGTTTTGGAGCGAGATTTTTAAAATTTAAAGATCTAATGGTTAGAGTAGGGATTTCATCATCTTGGTCTGATACAGAAAGCCTTGTATAAATTAAAGTACAATCTAACAGTCAAATTAAAAATTATAATTCTTTTAAACTATTATTTTGGTCCAGTACAACCAGATCTTCTCATGGGCTTAGAATTGTGTTATTAATACATAAATATATCTGTTAGGCTATTCACGTAATTTTTCTAGGGTAGATCCTCATCTAATTATAGCAAATCCACATTGTAAAAACTATTATGTGAATAGTAATTTTTTAAAATTTTAAGTAGAGTTTGTTTTTGAGTTTACAAGTTAAACAAAAATATATATTTATACTCATAAAAAATTTTAAAAGAAAATATTTATAAAATTATGATTTTTATATAAAACAGTTGATTGGTTATATAATTGTGTCTCACTAGTCAATTAATGTTAGTTGTCATGTTTTAAAAGCATGATATGTTTTAATATTGTTATTATAAAATGCAAGAACTATTTTATCATTTTAAAATAACAATATTTAATAAATATCACATTTTAAAAGTATAATAAGATAAAAGTATGTTAATTCATCTATTCTGCCTCTAATTTTAATTTACTGTGCTAATTAAAACAAATCATTGTGACTACATTTTGTTAACTTCCTTTGCTTCCATAACAAATTGAGAGAGATTGTTTATACTGGAAATCAACAAAAAGAGAAAAAAAATATGAGCATAATTGCCAAAGAAAGAGAGAAAAAGAGAATCAATTTTTTTTATTTTATATAACTCATCAACCATATATTAGTGGGAATTATGAATGCATCCCATTATTGGATTTATGATAAGATCTCATAATAACCACATCCAATGACCAAAAAAAACAAGTCTCACCTAGCAGGTTGTGGCTTAATGGTGTAGGCGCAGCTTTCCTTCTTTCGAACTTTGATTCGAGTCCTAGTGGGAGTGGGGCTGGAGAGTTGTTTCCTTCGTGTCTCTACTGGGTCCTCTCTGTGTGGTACGTCTATTCCCCCCGCGGTGCCTTACCTGTTTATTGGGCTTGCAGGCTGTTCAGTGGGCCGTGGGATTATTCATGGTGCGCGCAAGCTGACCCGAACACCCACGTTCATAAAAAAAACAAAAAAAAAAAACAAGTCTCATGGGCCGGTCAAAGTTGTTGATTACTATTGACACATAAGTGTAAATTTTATTTCATCCCTAAAATATACAATTGTTTTAATTGGGTATCAAACTTTTATTCTATCATTTAATGTGGTAAATTTCAAACAAAATTTATTTTTAAATTTTAAATTTTGATAATTATATTTTATTTTCACAATAAAATATATGTATATTGAATTATTGTAAAAATATAATATGATCAAATTATATTTTAGTTACAAAAAACCATCTCAACTATATTTTCAATACATACCCACTTATTTTTAAGTTTAGGTGAACTTGTCTCGATAGGACATCTATATAAACATAAATTTTCTATCAATCATAATTTTTAACATGTCATTTTTATTTTATTTTTACATGAAAGGATAAAATAATTTCAATAAATAACACAAAAAATAAATGGGTCTTCATATATTTATTGATCAATGAAAATTTGATACATGAGATGAAATATTTAAAATATCATGTCATAAATACAACATTTTATAAATAAAAATCATCAATAAAATAATGTCATGTAGGATTTGAAAAGGACTTAAAAGCTCTTACAAATCTATATAAATAGGGTCTTATCCTAGAAAAAAAAAAAGAATTCTTGGAGATGAATAATTTTTTATTAAAACAAGTTTTTCAAGCATGGAAACTCAGTCAAAAGCTTTCAAACCTTTTTTATCTACGTTTAAATTTTATAAGGAATGAAACCGTGTTGAATCAAATCTAAACACTTAATAAAAATTCTTAAATAATATTTTGAAGACAAATCAATAATACTCTTCAAAGTATCAAATTGTCAAATCTCATTCTCCAATACATGTTAAAATTCATATTCTAGCTAATCACAAATCTTAGCTAAATTTTACAAATAATTCAAGCTACTATATATTAAATTCAAAGAAAGAATCAAAAAATCATTTTGTTTTATTATAAAAATATTTTAAATAAAAATTATACTTAATCATATATTTTAATAAAATTAAACATTTATACATGTGTCTTGTACATTATTTGACTCTTTGTCATCCACGAGTCCAGACATCAACGGCATCCTATCCATTTTTAATAGCTTTGTCATTTATGCACCTTCGGCCCAATGTCTTTTCTATTCATAATTTTTTTTTATTAATACAGATGTCTGGATTAATTTATGTGTAACTCGATTAATTTCATGGATATTAAAATTAACTATCATATAAGTTTTTAATGATATTGAAATTTATAAAATTCAAATTAGTAATTTTTAGAAAACAAACTTAAGATCTAACAAGTTGAGTTATATCCCTTAAACTTTTTTCTATTTATAATTACTAGGGCACTAGGTGGCCAATGCAACAACACTTTAAAAAAAATATTTAGGATGTGGTTATATTTAAAAACATAAAAAAGTACCAATCAAACTGAATCTTAATTAATTTAATAATATGATAAAAAAATTAGACGGCAACAACAACAAATAATTTTTTTACAAAAATATTGTTCCATTCAAAGTTGGGTTAATACATAAAGCTTGTAATCGAAAATATGAAATGATGATAACCTATAGAAGGATGATATCAAGAAAAAATCATTTGTAAAAAATCTAATTCGATTTTTCAAACCTGTGACCCAAAAGGTTAACAAAATCCCAATTAATAAAATGCTTAAGGCTGAAATTAAAATAAAAAATAAAAAAATAGCAATTAAAAGAATAAAAACCAAATATGATATAAAATAAAATGAATTAAAATATTAAGGGATGTAATTAAAAAAATTCAATTAAGAGAATGATATAAATATTAAGGGATGCAATTGAAAAAAAAATCAATTAAGAAAATAATATAAAATAATTGAGGGATGCAATTAAAAAAATCAAAATCAAAAGAATGAATACCAAATATAAAAAGTAAAAAACTAAAGAATGATTAAATTGAAAGAAAATTTCAATTTTATGGACAAGTTAAAATAAAGAAAATAAAAAAAATATGAACTAAATAAAAAAATTATTTAAAAAACTTTTAAAAATATACAAAAGTTAATTCGAGAACCAAATAAGAGAAAGAAAGAAAAACAAAATCACCAAAACAAAATCTAATATATTTTTGTCACATGCACAGTTCAGAATTTAGAGAGAGGAAAGAATGGAGGTGATGTCACGAGAATTAATGTGTTTAATATTGCGGTTGCTGTTGTGGTTGTGATTTGAAAAAAATTATTTTATAAAAAATACTTTTAGTTGAGGTTAGTTTAAAAAAATAAATATTTGGTTAAAACTATGGTTGAAATTGATGTTGAAAAAAAATAGTTTAATATGTTTGATTAAGAATGCTTTTGAAATTGAGGTTATAAAATAATTTTAAAAAGTTATATTAATATTGATGATTTTTAATTTAAATATTTTAGATTTAGTTATTGTTATTATATTATAAAATAAATAATACTTTATATAAAATATTTTTATTATTTTATTAAAATATCTATAATTTCATTGCATATGAAATTCATCCAAGGATTACAGTTTTATTAATTTTTTAAGTCTGCAATAATATTGCAATAATATTAGATAAAATATATTT
>NW_011500362.1:136806-158526 GCF_000495115.2 Populus euphratica | reverse complement strand
TTCTTTAATTCTTTTAAAAATTAGCAGGTGATGTTGTTTACCTTGTCTAAATTCTAATGATATCTTGTTGCTGAAAATTAAATTAATTTGTTTCAGACTAAAAAAAATCATTCTCAACCTTATTTTGACTTATAAAAAAACATCTTATAAAATATATTTGTTACTTTTAATAATTTAAAAACTTACTCTAAAATTTATAATCAACTTAAAATAAAAAATTCTTTTAGGTTTAGATTCAAATTTATCATCTGAAACAAGTTTAAAAAAAAAATAAAACCTTCATCAAACTCTTCTCGTAAAAACAATTCATTAATACTGGCATCATTAATTGTGATGGTAGTAATCGGTATCAACTGACGGAGAGAGAAAAAGAATGAAACTCTAAATTATTGTTACATGGCCGTATATCCGTGCACTACTACACCTTTTCCTCTTCCATGACCTTTTTAATCATTAAACTAGACAACATAAAACGATACTTGCAAGAACATGAGCTCTGAATGTAGGTTTAGTTAATAGATCGGGACAATGGATGGAGGGGGAAAAAGGAGAATAAAACTCTGAATTTATGCCTTTTATTTCAAGTCAATACATAGTGAGAAGTAGTAGCAATGCACATGTAGATGCAACCAAATAGTAATGAAAGCCTGAGCTGTAAAGAAGGGCAGAAAGGAGAACAAAGATTGAAGTTATATATATTACATTTAAAATTGTTTTGTAATGATAAAGAGGGAGACACCCATAATTGTAGCATACCAAATATAAATTAATTGTTTTTCTGTGATGATTGATCATCAATTGGCACAATGACCAGAGAAAATGCAGCCATGACTTTTTGAGATACATTCAATGTTAAAATCAAGCTTTTGATATTAGATAAAGCTTATAGTATGTGAAGAACTATATATTAAATGAGAATTAAGAGAAAATTGAGAGATGGAGCATGTGAAAAAAGGTGCATTTAGGATAGAAAGCATATTTGGAGATGATATAGACAAAATTAAAGCAAGATCAATGCGTTAATTAAAGGGAGGGGGAAAAAAATAGAGGAATGATTAAAGAAGTTTACTCGAGATTCGGCAAATAGGCAATTAAAGCTGCTTGGCCTGCCGTCCTTTTACCCAAAATGCGACAAGCTCGAGCTTATTACAAATATATTTTTTAATGTCTTGAATGCGGATCACCGTAAGATCTGCTAAAGTAACATTCAAAAACAATTATTAGAAAGCTAACCGGGAAGACTTGCAGGGCATATATATATATATAAATGGAAGACTAATCTTTATAAGGAAGCTAACAATGATAATATAAAAGAAAATGACAATTGAAGTTTTAGGTTTAAAAGTAGAGTTGGATTATGATGTTAGAAAGCATCAATTACTGAGAGGTGTCCACGAAATAATAATTGCTGAAATTAACTAACGTACTAGTGAGAAGATCAACTCTTAACCTAGACATCAATAACATCTTCTTTGTAAACAATATTGTTATTTGCAAATATAATAAGATTCTCATCATGATCATCTGAAACTATTTTGAGCCCTTTCTTAGGTATAACCCTTAATAAAACAGCAATTTATGATCTTCAAGAGTTGAGGCAACAACATTAAAAAGTTGTTCAAGGTTATATAGGACATAATTCCAAAGTTCATCATCAGATAATCGAAAATTTGGCATTCACAAGGAAGATCTAATATAGATAATAATGAACTATCTAGATGTGGTCAAGTGGTAAGGACTTGGGATCAAGGAGTTTGCTCTCTCTGTGGTCTCAGGTTCGAGTCTTTGGTTGCTCATATGATGGCCACTGGAGGCTTACATGGTCGTTAACTTCAGGGCCCGTGAGATTAGTCGTGATGCGCGCAAACTAGCCCGGACACCCACGTTAATCTAAAAAAATATAAATAATAATGTCATCATGCATTGAATGCTAAAATTGGGAGAACAAAGACATTGGATCATCAATTTGATATAAAAGGATGATACTGACAAAAAATTATCTTATTTATAGGGATGTAGCAGTCGCAATGGCTTCATAAAAAGCATTAATCCATTCTTTATCATCATCTAAGACGATGGATAGATAATTCCTGAAACTTTTCTAAGGTCTTTAAACCTTGTTGCCCTTTTAACACGGTTCAAAAGCATTCTAAGAAAATATAGCTCCCCGGCAGCAAGATGAAATTGAAGCTTTTTTTTTTCCTTCGAGACCTTGTTTTTTGTATTTACATCCCAAACGTATCTATTAGGAAACTGTGAGTAATAAAGATCATGTGTAGATGGATCATCAATATTCATTTGGAACCATCTAGTGAGCATTGTTCTATCAAGTCTAGGACTTTTAAGAGCTGGTGACAGAGGCTGGTGACTTGGAAATACAATATATTGATGAAGTGGAAGATGAACTTGAAGACGATCAATAGCTTGTGTTTTTGTAATGAACAGGGAATTGTAAGAGCCTCCAAACAGCTTCATAGGGACATATAAATTGACAGTTAAGATATGTCTGAATTTCATCTCGGTTTTCTTTTTGCGTAGATATTCGACATCTATCAACACCTTTACTAACATACTTCGAAAGGATACTTTGTAAATGTTGAATGACAACAAATTTCAATATTAATAAGGGCATTGTATCGCATTAAAGGGAGGGATATGCTAAAATTTGTAATAAGCAAGAAAGAACATATTAAGTGGACAATTTGTCAAGATAACCATTTGTAAAATGCTTTTTTTAAAATAAAAAAAATAGAATTGACCATCCGCACATAAAAAGATGTTTCTAAAGAGCTGAGGTAAAACAATGAAAGGTTTCAATGATACCAATGGCACTGATCAAAGGTTGTCATCCTGGCCAAACAAAAATATCATGAAGCTAAAATTAGTCATTTGTTTTAAAATATGTTTTAAATTTTTATGAGACTGATATAATTTTTTAGAAAAAATAAAAAATAATTTGATTTAAATAGGTTTAAAATTCTAAAACTTGTGATATTGATTATAAAACTAAGATTAACTTGTGATCTTGATTATGAAACTAAGATTTTCATAAAAAATAAATTATAAAGTTTAATTTTTAACAAATTCAATGGTGAAAGATAAAATAAAAAGTCAATTAAAAAATTAAAAAAACAACCCGTGTCAACTTGAGTTAACCCGTTAAACATTATTCTTAGGTTATAAAACTAAAATAACCTAATGAAAAGTAAATAAAACAAATTATAAAATTTAATTCTCAATCAAATTAATATTAAATAATAAAATTAAAAAAATAACTAATAAAAAAATTTGAGTCAATCACATTAACTCGTCAAACCTGAAATTCATGTCATCAGAATATGTTAACTAAATAAAAAAAAAATTAATACTAAAAAGTAAAATTAAAAAAACATTTATTTAAAAAAAAAGCAAACCAAAGTATTTTTTTTTAATTTATAGTTAATAATATTTTTATAGTACAATTAGTTAAGATAAACAGTTAAAAAAATTTTAACTAGTTCAAAAATTGGTTCAAGTTGGTTTTTACTTAGTCATTAGTCATTTGTTTAGGATATCCATACCAATCAAATAAGATGTCTATATAGAGAATAACATGTGTGTGTTTGTATATGAAAGAGAGAATACTAATATGAGTTAATTATTGTTTATTTTTAAAAATTATATAATCCATATAATTTAAAAGGTAACTAAATAGTCTTTTCACATGTGTTGACCATGCTTAATTTACTAGTTTTGTTGTTTCAATAAATTAATGCATTATTTTCTGATAAAATACTTCCATCTTACCTAGTTCTTTTCTTATTCTTTTTCTATTTATCAAAAGAATATAAAATTGTTGAAAGTGATTGAGTCCTCAACTAATTTAAAATATAGTGATAAAATGAATATTTTCCGAAACTACGACAATTAGAATAATGGCTGATTTACAACTAATTTAAAGATGGCGTCTTTTTGCATAGCAGATCTCAACTGCACCGTCTTTCCAAGCCTACGATTGCACTTACAAGTCACAAACACTTGCCCTCTTTGCCTTTTCTTTTTATGCTCGTTTTCTTAAACATTTTCCCAAACAATTATTCTAAGAGTAAGAGTATAAAATAACAGTTTTTCTCAAAAAAAAAAAAAAGAGAATAAAGATTTCATGTCATCAGAATATGTTAACTAAATAGAAAAAAATCTAATACTAAAAAATAAAATTAAAAAAACATTGATTTAAAAAAAAAAAGCAAACCAAAGTATTTTTTAAAATTTATAATTAATAATATTTTTATAGTATAATTAGTCAAGATAAACAGTTCAAGAAATTTTAACTAGTTCAAAAATTGGTTTAAGTTGGTTTTTACTTAGTCATTAATCATTTGTTTAGGATATCCATACCAATCAAATGTATATATATAGAGAATAATATATGTGTGTTTGTGTATGAAAGAGAGAATACTAATATGAGTTAATTATTGTTTATTTTTAAAAATTATATAATCCATATAATTTAAAAGGTAACTAAATAGTCTTTTCACATGTGTTGACCATGCTTAATTTACTAGTTTTGTTGTTTCAATAAATTAATGCATTATTTTCTGATAAAATACTTCCATCTTACCTAGTTCTTTTCTTATTCTTTTTCTATTTATCAAAAGAATATAAAATTGTTGAAAGTGATAGAGTCCTCAACTAATTTAAAATATAGTGATAAAATGAATATTTTCCGAAACTACGACAATTAGAATAATGGCTGATTTACAACTAATTTAAAGATGGCGTCTTTTTGCATAGCAGATCTCAACTGCACCGTCTTTCCAAGCCTACGATTGCACTTACAAGTCACAAACACTTGCCCTCTTTGCCTTTTCTTTTTATGCTCGTTTTCTTAAACATTTTCCCAAACAATTATTCTAAGAGTAAGAGTATAAAATAACAGTTTTTCTCAAAAAAAAAAAAAGAAATAAGAGAATAAAGATAAAAAAAAAGGTTATAAATCAACTAAATATAAAAAAATAAATATACCAAATATATATATATATATATATATATATATATATATATATATATATATTCAAGATGATAGGGATCCTCTTGAGACAGTTTTTAGGCAGCGTTTGAAAACATTCAAATTTTTTGTGCTAAAATTTAATTTTTTTTGTTTTAAATTGTTTTGTTATGCTAATTTTAAAAATAATTTTTTTAAAATAAAAAATATATTATTTTAATGTGTTTGAATATGAAAAATATTTTAAAAAGTAATCATAATTATATTTTCAAAGACTCTTAAATTACAGTAAAAATTCATCTCTCATGTAAATTAAGTATATTAAAAAAAAACTTAATAAATTATTTTGAGTGCTGTCTAAAAAAAAAACATACTTCCTTAATCACCATACCAATCATTAAGATTAAAAATATTGGAATCTCTTAAGTAATTGTTTAGCCTCTTACCAACCGAGAATTCCGTTTGTTTTAGTCCTTTTTTATTTTTATTTTTGAGAAGGAGAACAATATAATTGAGCCTTAAGCTGGAATAACATGGGCTGGCGGGTAACTAGGAAGACGATGTCTCATGTCAAAGGTTTTGAACACAAGGCAAGATCAGTAAAACACCGTGGCTACTTAAGGAGCTCCTCTGTCTTCCCGCTGCACTACTCTCTCGTTACTGATTAAGGTCTAACTCACCAGGTTTTAAATTTATTTTTAAAAAATTATACAAATCTTAAAATTACTAAAAATTTATATAATTATTAATTTTATAACTTGTAAAATTAATTAAAATACATGTAAACTAATATAAATGTCCATATTAATTAAAAAAAAAAAAAAGTCTCCCGTGTAGACATTTACTTCAACTAATCAGCAACTACAGGAGGTGGGATGTGGCATATATAATCCAACGGTTGCTTTTGGACAGGAATCTTTTGCAGGTAAATGGTCTCTCTCATAAGGTAACTACCATTTTAAGAAATGATAGGGTATAATAAGAGGTTGCTTGAGAACTAAAACTAAGATGAAGAAGGAAAAGCGACTTCTGACTTGTAATTAGTTATGGGGTCGCTGGAGACACACCAGCTCCGGCTAGCTCCAGCCCAACCACTTTGCATCTTGCTCCTGTTGCACATCAAATGTGGACGGATCTCCCTGTTCTTTTCCCCATGACCTTAAAAAAAAAAAAGAAAAAAAAAAGAGGAGTCGTTTGGCCAATCGTAATTGCATTTTTTAAATAAAATAAATTAGTGCAAGTATCAGCTCCCAAATATGAGGTCATTATTTCTCTTCAGTGGTAGCATTAGGTTCATTTGAAGTGTGATTAACATGTCATTGTTCGTACTTGGCTGAGCTCCATCTCCTGTTGCTTCAAACATTGATTTGCTGCCTTGAGCTAGCTAACCCCATCTTTAAAATCATTATCTCTTTTCTCATTTCCATCAAGATTCAAGATCTTGACCACCACAGCACAGCCAGATCAGAGATTTCACGCTTACACTTCTCTCTCTCTTTCTCTCCCTCTCACTCAAAAAATGAAGAACAATAACAATAACAACACAAAGCTGATCCTTCTTCATCCTTACATCCAGAAACAAGGAGGCTCCAATCGATTATGGCTCCTTGCCTTTGTATCATTCTTCACCATCGCTTTCCTTCTTACACTAATCTACACGAGAGAGACTTTACCTATAAAAACCATCACCACCACCATGGCCACTGGCTCCGCTTCTAGCTCCACCTTTGGCAATAATGCTCCATTGCCAACAACAGTCATCAATACTCTCCTCCACTATGCCTCGAGATCCAATGACAGTTTCCATATGTCCCATGCCGAAATCAAGCCAATATCTGATGTGCTTAGAAAGTGTTCGTCTCCTTGTAATTTTCTTGTTTTTGGTCTAACACACGAGACACCTCTTTGGAAAGCTCTTAACCACAATGGCCGCACCGTTTTCATCGAAGAAAACCGCTACTACGCAGCTTATTATGAAGAGTTGCATCCTGAAATTGATGTCTTTGATGTCCAATACACAACCAAGATGAAAGAAATGAGAGAGCTTATTGCCTCCACCAAGGAGCAAATAAAAAATGAATGCAGGCCAGTGCAGAATTTACTCTTCTCAGAGTGTAAGCTTGGGATTAATGACTTGCCTAATCATGTTTACGAGGTTGACTGGGATGTGATATTGATCGACGGGCCAAGAGGGGATGGACCAGAGGGGCCGGGGAGGATGACACCAATCTTCACATCGGGTGTTCTAGCTAGGAGCAAGAAGGCTAGCAATGCTAAGACTCACATATTCGTGCATGATTACTACAGAAATGTGGAGAGAATTTACGGTGATGAGTTCTTGTGCAGAGAGAACCTGGTGGAGTCTAATGACATGCTTGCTCATTTTGTGGTAGAGAAAATGGATGAGAATAGCTTCCAGTTCTGTCGCAACCATACATCAGCTTCTTCACCCTAATTGTTTCTAGTATCCTCTTGATCATGATAAGGGTCTTCCCAATGGGTCAGTGGTGGTATAAACAAGGTATAAAATGTGGTTTATTTATGATCATTTGAAATTCTTAGACCCTCCTTTTGTTTTTCCCTTTTCTCTTTTCTTTGGCTGGGGAGTGTAAAAAATAATTCTTTTTGGCTATGTAAGTTGTAATTTCACGGAATTGAAAGTCTCAGTTGTCAATTTTGTGTTGTTTCTCTTTGTTCGATGCCATGGCAGCACAATGCTCAACCCAGAAACATATAAATAGTTCAGATGATGAAGTTCTGTGGGAAATTGATCATTTATTGCACATGCGTGCTCGCCGTTCCGAAACCACAAAAAACTGTCTTCTTCTGCGGAGGCAGTCACGACATGAATGGCAAGCACAACAAGTCATGTATAGTTGTTTGTTTGGTAATAATGTCTTCGAAGCGTTTTTTCAAATGCCTTTCTTCTTGATTTAAAAAATAAATAAAAATTAAACGATTTCTTGCATCATCCAAACCATAAGAAAAACACTCCAAAATCTTATTTTTTTTAAAAAAAGAAAAAATTATCATGCTGGCGTTTACTTTTACAGTATAGCGATGCTTATTACACCATACATCTAAAACATAACGGTCTTTTACTATTCTATTTATATGCATTTATTATACAATTATACAATACATCTAAAATAAAATGATCTTTTACTTTTCCACCATATGCACTTCCTCTCCTTTCTCTGTAGATCTTAGGTTGTTTATCAGTCATTTTCATGAGAAAATACATTGAAAATAAATTTTTAGATATTAAAATTTAAAACCCAACTTTATAGTCATCTTTCATATGTTTACCTTACTGTTTAGTCAACTCGTTGTGTGTGTCTATATATATATATATATAGGGATAGACGCGCGAGCCCACGCACATCAAGCTTTTTTTTTTATTTTTTTTATTGATTAGGCCAGTATATGGGTCTAATCTCTTAACCCAAGCATCTAGCTTCTTTCTGTTAAATTATTATTTAATTTTATCATAGTTCATACATATATATATATATATATATCAGGACGTGATTATGGCTTTGCAAACCCTCACACATCAAGCTTTTTATTTGTTAGGCCAAG
Organism: Populus euphratica; assembly: GCF_000495115.2. Taxonomy (NCBI): domain Eukaryota; kingdom Viridiplantae; phylum Streptophyta; class Magnoliopsida; order Malpighiales; family Salicaceae; genus Populus; species Populus euphratica. The sequence continues at coordinate 149,957 of NW_011500362.1, read as the reverse complement.
CATGCGGGCCTAATATTTTAGCCTAGGTATCTAGTCTTTTCTTTGTCAATCTCTTTTTTAGATTGTAATTGCAATGCATTATAAATAAAATACTAAATATGATATTTAAATTATTATTCAATTTTATCATGGTTTTTAAATAATATTATAGTTTTTTATAAGAATTTTAACAATTTATATTCTAATTATTGTATGCAAAAGAAATTAAAAATGTGTTCATGAATATTCAATAAAAATAAATTTTTTTATTTTATTTTTAATACATTTTTAACATGATTTTACTTCATTATCTAATTTTTCCCCTTCAATCCAATAAACAATAATGATATATTATTTTAATATTTTTATTAAATTTTTGTTTTTGAGTCATTATTAGTTTTTATTTAAAAAAATAGTGCTTCTAATTTAAAAAAAAAATTGTTTTGATTGAAATAAAAAAATGCACTAATCAAGAAATGAATTGTAGATTGATAAGATATGTTTTTCTTGATTGAGAATTTTAACAAACCTTTAATTTAGTTTTCACCATCTTTTGTTTAAAAAAATATATTGTTAATAAAAAAATATATTTCATTAAAAAATACATAAATAAAAAATAATAATTCTTCTAACAAAATATATTTTTTTCATAAAAAATTAATTCATTTTCTTTCATTGAAATATCTATTTTGATCATGAACTTTGTCTACAATTTGATCCATCAATTTTAAAAGAAAGTTCAATTGATTTGTAATATTTTGATTTTTTTATTTTGGTCTCTATAGTTTTAGGTATTTATATTTTCATCCAAAAACTTTATTTTATGTTTCATGAGAAAATCTTAATTAATCTAATTTTTTCAAAGGTTGAATTTCATTAGTAATTTTTTCTAGTTTTTATTTTGTTAGTCCTTATAGTTTTAGCTTTTTATATTTTGGTCCTACAAAGTTATTTTCCTCTTGTTTTAATCGCTGAATATTAAAAGATGGAAGAATAAATCACCGAAGAAGGGAGAGTAAAGAAAAATAGTTTGACCAATCACATTCAAGTAACGAAAGGACCACATTTATGTCAATAAGCTAGTTGTCTTTGAAAAAACAAAGTTCATTAAAGGTGGTTTTTCCTTTTATAACATGGTATTTTAAGTTTTTTTTTGTTTAATTTTCTATTTTTTAACTTATTAAAAGTTGTTTTGAGGTAAATAATGAGATTATTTTTTGACCTTTTTCTTCCTCTCCTTGACCAGCTATTACTTTAGGAATTTCTAGAGATTTCTTGTTATTTATAATCATGTTATTTTTTTATTTGCATCTTGCCCCCTCATATTTACTTTTATTTTCACATTGACCCCACCATTCTTTATATTAATCCATTTACCCCAGTACTTCTCTTTCTCTTTACTAACTCCTTACTCCTTTATTATTGTTTTTAATTTCACCCTTCTCATTAAATAACGTCTATTTTAATCCAATTAATTTGTAAAATTTAATCATTTTTCCACATCCTTTATATTTTATTTTACTTTACTAAATTAAGATGATATTATTTTATCCAAGGGTTTACACTTGGACCCTCAATACCAATTAAGAGAGTTTTTACCAATGATAATTTTAAAGAGGGGATTCATATTTGGACCATAACTTTTACGAAGAGGATGTTAATTGCATTACCATTATCTATTAGTAATTGATATATTCTATAATTAGATATAATAATGGAAATAACAAGAGCGTTCTTATATGGAAAAGTCACTTCTTCTCTGTCTTCAGGAGTGAAGACTATTGGCACGTGCCTTTGAACCAACGATCTAGCAGCAATGATGACTTTTTTTTATTATATTTCCTATTTTCATTATTAGAATCCCTCCTAGCAGAGGTTCCTTCTAAGATGACATTGATTTCAAGTAAAGCCATATCGGATTTACCAAGTTCTTCTTTATTTTGTTCAGGATGAAGATCCTTCTTTAAAAACTGATGAAGATAACATTTATTGATCAATCTTTCTATTTATTTCTTTAAGATATAACATTCATTTTTTATCATGTCCCTTGTCTTGGTGAAAAGGCAATACTTTTTAGATATACATGTGCTAAGAGGATACTTCATTGACAAAGGATATTTGAGATACTCTTTATCATGGATGACTTCAAAAACTTTAGTGGGAGAGGTGTTTAATGGAGAAGTATATGCTTCAGGATAACCCAAACGTTCCCTAAGCAGTTTCTTTTGATTATTTTTGAGATTGTTATTTTTTCTGGGAAAGTGATCTTACTTGGATGAGCAACCTCATTTGGGGGACCTTTCTGGTTGTTTGCCCTTGGTAACACGAGGAGGATCGTGACATAGTATACTTGTCTTCTATACTTGAATATAGCTTTTTATAGTATGCTTCACCTATAGTAATCTTTTATCTGGTAGAGCATATAAATCTCTCCATAAGGTTTTATACCTCACCTCACTAATAAAGGTTTTTGAAGCTACAAGTTCAATTAAGTCTTCAACCTTAAGCATTTTCTTGTTGATCTTTTGAGGTATGTCCTTATAGATTCATCTTTCACTAGGGTGATTCCAAATAGTTTAGTGAATTTTTTTTTTTGCTGGAATAATTGTACTGAAATATTCAACCAATTTGGCATAGATGTCACTGAAGCTAGTGGCTAAACTTAGTCAATAAACATCTTTAAAAGATTTGATAAATAGTGTAAAAATTCTCATTGATGAATTTTTCTTTGAGCTGTTTGCCATTCTTACGCTTATTAGGCTCAGGGTAACTTGATGTCTCTAGTGTGGGACGATGTGATAGATGGACAGTCTCTTTTTTACGCTGCCTAGATGGATGCCTAGAAAAACCAATTCTAATTGTTTGTCAAGGGAACTTCACAATGTCATGAGGGTGTACATGATCCTCGAAATGACTTGATGACATCTGAGGTTGAAGACCTTTTACTAGATCATTTTATCCACATTCTTCTGGATAGTGTAATTATCTACGGACACTAAGTAGGTCCTTTTGTCATGAAGGTGAGTGGAGAGATGCAACAACTTACTAATGAGATGCTAAAAGTCTTAAAGGTGAATTTTCTTTCGCTTGTTGATGTCTTAACATTGCTTGTGTATTTATTTCATAAGTTGTTGAAGGATTGACTATGTAGGGGCTGGAATATCTATTATGAAAGGAAGATTAATAACTCATCATATTCCTGGAGTGTCTTGATTACATGCCAATAACGATAATAAAGAAAGAAGAGCTAAACAATAAAGTTATATATCATTTTTTACAAGTATTTCCCATAGATGCGCCATTGATGATATCTTTAAAATCTAAGATAAGCAATTAAAAGATTATTTAGTGTTTAGGATAGTGATTAATCAATATATTCAAGTGTTTAGATTTTTTCTTCTTAATATAAGGAACTCTATGTTAATAATAGAAGTTTGAATACTTGTAAAAAAGTCCCAATCGAGGACTTAAAAACTCTCCGATAATAAATTTATTATATTTATGGGAAATGTATAAAATGACTTAAGGCAATAAATATTTTAAAAGAGCCTTAAATTCAAGGAACAAAGATATTTTTTATTGAGTTTTAAGTTGGTTAATGCTTTGAAATCAATATATCTTTCATCTTAAGAGATTAAAAGTTATAAACATTTTACTTAGATAGTTCAAGGAGTATTTATACCCCTTGAACCTTGTTGTTTTCAGAGAAAGAAAAGATTGAAAAATCCTCTATTTTTTACGATATTAATGGGAGGTAAATATATTTTACATATCATTAATGAGATAGTTACTATAATAGGTTCCTTAAAAGACCTTGTATACACTTATAAATATAGTAAATTATTACCTTAATATGAATAATTGTTCTAGATGGAGAGGCATAACGGCATATCAGATATTTATTACTTATATTATAGAGGATCGATTAGGATCAAGCATACAGCCTTAAAATTTGGTAATATCTAAGTTCTTTAGGCATGACATGTTTTTTCAAATCCACGTTACCTTAAAGTTGGCTAACGGCCAAGTCCAAGTTCTTTGGGTCTGGCATGTTCACCAGACCCATGTTTTCTTGGATTTGATTAACCGTCAAGTCCAAATTCTTTGAGTTTGACATGATTACTAAACCCATTATAATCAAGAAGATTTTTTATAAATAAAAATTTTAACAAAAAAATAAACTCATCATATGCTATATTATGTCATTGTATTTAGTTTTGAAAAAGAAACAATAAAAATTTGGCCTAATTACTAAGAGAGGATAATGCATTCCGTTGATAATTCAAAGACCGAAAAGTTCTTTACTTTCAACGACATTAATGGAAGGTAAATATCTCTTACATATCATTAATCAAACAATAAATTTATTAAAAGACCTTGTATACACCTAAAAATAGAGAAAAATTATTACCTTAATATGAACAATTATTCTAGATGGAGAAATATGATAGTTTATCACATCTTTAATACTTACATTATAAAAGATTGTACATGATCAAATAATATATAGCCTTAAAATTTAGTAATGTCCAAGTTATTTTGATCTAACATGTTCGCCAGACCCATATTATCTTGAGCTTTATTGTCAACCAAGCCCAAATACTTTGGATCTGATATATTTATCAGACTCATTTTATTTTAGAAGATTTTTTATAAATAAAAGTTTGAACCAAAACTTAACTCATAATATGCCATATTGTGTAATTTTATTTAGTTTTGTACCAGAAACAATACAAATTTGGCCTAATTATTAAGAGAGGATAATGCCGTCTATATTGATAATTCAAATATTCTTCTTAAGAAAAGATTGTTGAGTGAAATAACAAGAACCAATGAATACAGAATAAATTATGTATACAATAAAATCTTGTCTTCTAAACGTACCAGTGATGTTTAAGGATATCTTTACCTTTTTAAATACAATAAAAAAATTATATTTAATAAAATTTTAATTAGATTGCAAGTTCTAATCTAAATTAATAAATAAGAAAATATTGAAACAATAGCTTCCGGGTATTTAGATGAAGATGGATGGCAAGCTAGCCATATAAATACGCCTTTAGAATGATAATCTTAGCCCGATAAAAAATTCCCCATATACTTGTTTTTGTCAGAATGTAAATTGAATTTCTTCAAAATCTAAGAAAATGTTAATAATAAAGAAAGTAATATAATAAAAACAATTACTTTAAAAATAGTGAAGATATTGCCTCGTGTCATATTCAAATTAAATAAATAACACAAAATTTGATGAATATTTTATCTCATGCAGAAGGCCAGGCCAGGACATCATCTGCTTAATGTTTTTCTTTTGAAATCTTTATACTATAATAAGATTTTGCTTTCTGATGTAAATACGGCCAAGTTCCCGCTTTCCGGTGATGGCCGGATAGGGCCATGAGATTCTCGCCGGGGACACTCCCAGGATCTTATTGCCTTTTAGCTTTCAACTTATTAGGCTAACTAACATTTGTGCGTGCATAATGATCAATTACTTTAGGGGACCCTTTAGTACTGCTACGTTGGCGTTTAGCAAAGGCAAAGCAAAGCAAGGAACAAATTAGTAAGCATTGTAGGGCCCTTGTTCATGACCACAAAATCATCAATTCCACCAACCACCTACTTTGAATTTGGTAACATTTAAAAGTTTTATATATATATATATATATATATATATTTTACTACTAAAAATAAATTTTAAAAAAATAAAATATATTTTATTTTAATATATTTTTGAAATATATTTTTTTTTAAATGTTTTAAATAATAAACGAATGAAACTTTTCTTTTGTGATTACAAGTACCAAACTCCCATGCTCTTGTACGGATATCGTCAAGGTGTGATTATAAGTACCGAAACGTTTCTTACTTTGTATCCATTTGTCATAAGAACGGCACTACATTTTTTGATTGTACAAAAGTTTTCTCACCATGGCTATAGCTATGCAAACAAAAAACAACTCAATCATGGTAATATTACAAAGAATTTTTTATTTGAAAATATATTAAAATAATATTTTTTTATTTTTTTAAAATTTATTTTTATATCCAAACATCAAAAAAATTTAAAAAAAAAAATTAATTTAAAAAAAAAATATCTTTCCTAGAAATATCGATGACACCGCAGAATCAATCACTGACATTTTAGCCGTCCCAACTAAAATCTGCCGACCTCTTTCTTGTGGTCAACCGTCCCAAAAACGACATGTTCGTCCACTTATTTTGCTACTGTTTGACTGTGTCCTTTTCTTCACCTTTTTCTTTCTTTCTTTCTTTCTTTAATTTAATCAAACTACGAGCTTGATGCAAGAAAAGTGAGAAGTAGGCGACCAAAAACATGAACCCAGAGCTTAAAGCAAGCCATGGAAAAAAAAAATTCAAAGATACCTAGCTTTCTTTTAGATCGATTGAGATATAATACCAAATCCACCATCTTTTAGTCCTTTCCCTTTTAGATTTCCAATCTAACTAACATCATACGGGTTCATAGTTGTTCTAGCTAGAGCGGGGAAGAAGGCAGCATGAATCCCATAGTTTACATGCAAATGAACAAATGGACTGACCCTCTAATCTCTTTCGAGAAAAAGCTGAGTTAATAATCTGATTCCACAGCTCCTAGCCGCTACCGCTGTTGTTTAGAAGAAGTACTGTTTGTTAAACTTTTTCGTTCTTGTTGATGGTGATCTGGTTAAGAGGATTCTAGGATGTGATTGGATGTCTCTGCAACAGAGATGGTGTGGCTGTGCTCTCCTTCATAGGTAACTACAAGAATTGATGGATCATCTAAAGCTCTCTCCACATGCTTGCGAGCTGGACATCCTCTCACACTACTGCACTTGTAGTAACCTCTGTGGAACAAATCGAAATATTATCAGCACTATATCTCCAGAAACCCAGTTTTTTTAAAAAAAGAAAACGAAAAAATTACTTGTATCACCTGGTATCTGCCCAAGAATCTAAACTCTATTGTCTGACTCAATTATATTTTTAATGTAGACACTGATTCACACGGATTTTTTAGGGTAAATCATAGGAAATCAATGGTCTATTGTTTGGAAACTCATGCATAGAAACTGAAAATTCAATACAACCATACAAAAAAGAAAGAAGCATGCCTTGGATGTGGAGATCCTTTAATGGGCTTTTGACCATACTTTCTCCATGAGTAGTCATCAGGTGGAATATCAGACATCTTCAAGCTGATTGCTGGAACCCTCACCACTCTTTTCAATCTCATCTTTCTGCTATGCAAGAAATCCACAACTACTAAGTACAAAATCCATGATAATTAGGCGTGAACCCGAATCTTGAAAGAGAGTTATGATTTGTACCTTTTCTTGGAGCAACGGCAACGACCAGAAGAGGCACACTTGCCAGCAGAATCCGAATTTTCAGAGCTACACTTTCTTTTCAAAGAAGAAGTAGATAAAGGTGGCTTCCCCGCTGAAGAAACCCGAGAAACATTTGTGATATGAAAAGATGATGAAGACGATGGCTGTTTGCTATCAGTATCACCAGTCAATGAAGACACAAAAGAGTTCCCAGCTGAAGAACAAGAGAAGTTTATGGTAGTTGCCGAATCTTTCCTCTCAATCTCCCCGTTCTTTGGCTCTACAATAGGATAATGATTTTGGTTATGAACTGGAGGTGGAATCTGCTGGATTGGTGTGGCATAATAAACCTGATTAGCTTCAAGAACTTGATAATCTTGTTCTTGTCTTTGGTTAACTGGAGGAGCAGTCACAGGGGCTCTTCTAAAGCGCGCATGGCCAGTTCTGTTACGAGACAGAAGGGAAGCGACTTTCTTGAATTTAGGAGCGGCAACATCTGGAACAGCCTTGCAATCCATTTCAACATCCATGAAAGTTCTCGAGGTTGGAGTTGATGACTGGTGAAGATTTTCTGGATTCTGTTGGGATAATAATCTAATTAGCTTGTTAACACTTTCGAGTCCTGAAGCCGCTTCTTCGACTGCGTTTTCTTCCATCTTAGTTACTAAAAAACCACTGTTCCTGTAAGCCATCATGAGTTCCACAGCCATGATCACTGAAACCACACCATAGAAGGAGAACAGAGAGAAAGACAAGACAAGAAAAGAAAAGAAAAGGCGAGTGAGATAAAAATGTGAGGACTGTAGATAAAGGATGGGGGAACTTATGGAGTGTCTATTCAGTGTGGTCAAAATTACTTGAACTCGGCTCTCAAAATTATATAGGAACACGAATTTTTTCGTGTTCTTCTTTTTCTTTTATCGCCTGGACGATAGGTATTAGAATTAGCGGTGTGCATGTATCGGGTCGGGGTTGGCGGTACAATTTTTAATATAAAATGGAAAAGCGTATCGTACCACCAGACCAAAATATCGTTTTGGGTCAAAATATCACCATAAATAAATAAATAACACGTAGGATCCGGTAGCCTTCTTCTTGGATTGCCTATACTGGAAAGTTAGGATCCGGTAGCCTTCTTCTTGGATTGCTTATACTGGAAAGTATTTTTTAAAAATAAATTTTAAAAAAAATAAATTATTTTAAGATATTTTATAGTATAATAACAAATAAATTGAAAAATATTTTATAGTATTTGGTTATATTATAAAAAAATATAATCAGCAAATAATATGATTTTTTTAAATCTCTCATAACTTTCAGAAAAGTGTTTTCCATCCAAAATAAAAAGAAAACACTTTCCTGGAAATCAAGTCAAATTTTTCTTTGATCGGGAAATGTTTTCTATTAACATATGCACTTTTAAGTACTAATCACAAACATAGAAAAGTTTGAAAAGTGATTTTATCCTGGAAATCAAGTCAAATTTTTCTTTGACCAAGAAATGTTTTCTATTGACAAACTTTTCTAATGGCAATAAAAAATTATTTTCCGAGAAATAAACTAATGCGGGATAATAAATAATAAAATTAAAGCAAGACAAGAAATAGGCTTTTAGAGAAAGAAAGAAAGAAGCTAAAAAAGAAGAAGAAAGGGGATTGGAGATTGGAGATATGCAAAGTTTGTAATATTTTCATTAATCATTAAAAACTCCTTAACATTTAGAAAAGTAGGGTATTAATACTAAAACCCTAACTAGAACAAGCGATTGAGTTTATGACCTACTAAATAAAATACCCAATAAAAATTAAATCAAACCCAACAAATAAAGTCAAATTAATAAGCCCCAACTAAAAGTTCATATAAATTAAAAACAAAAACATAAGTTAAAGCCCAATCTCTAAATTGTTTGGGCTATCCTCCATCGTCTATAATTATACGTGTGCATAAATAATATTTTGGGTTCGGTGTCCCCACCAATTCTCCAGGGGTTGGATGAACTCGACCCCATCTAGTATATGTCAAGACAACTCCGATAACACTCTTAAAGATAAGGATCAAGCTGTTATGATGTCTCTCTAATAATTCAAGTATAGTCTGAATTTGGTCGTCGAGCCCATATATCAAGATTTGCTGAAGTTCACAATCCGTAATAAAAACAACTTTTGTATTCAAAGTAACATTAATATGTTCCTTTTGTGCCAAAAATATAGATAATGAGGTAGGGGTATCAAAAGAAGCATCAGGGATAGGTTGTATTTTATAAATATTAAGGTTTTTCATGTTAAAAGTAGAGTTAATATCAAAGTTTAATGGCAATTTAATGATATTTCTTATGAACATACCTAGAAAAATCTGTCAATATACCATACTCTTCAATAATAAAGTACCATATCCATATCCTCAAATGTAAAGTAATGGTACTTAGGATCCGAAAAGTGTATCAAGGCTTTTATAACTAATGGTTGTATTGGAACCTTTAAAAGGTGTAGAACCCTTTCATATATTATAGTAAATCATGTCTTATCCTTTATGTATTTTGAGAGTTGGAACATCTTGTTTGCATAATTCACCATACATTTTATGTTTCTAAGTAGTGGTATCCAACTAACATCTAGTATATGACAATCTTTCTTTGTCAACTATATCGTTTTGGATTCAAGCCCGTGCTCAATAATAATAATTTTTTAATTAGCATTCATTATGTCACCCACAGGATCTAAAATCAAGATATCATATGTTAGGCTTGTCTTAGTGAATTTTATGTAAGGTACAATTTAGGAGTAAGTTCTAACTATTAGGTATTAAAGAATAGATTACTATTTAGTCACAATGTTCTTTTGAATGCTCAATGATTATCTGTGAAAGGCTAATATAAGACTTATAATAAGTATGAAGATAAAAAACATGAATAATATTAAATTAGCATACAAATAACTTTTAAATAAACAATCATACGAGAGTTGGATGGGTTGACGAGTCTTATATAAACTAAAGTCATCGGGGTGCTGTTATTCCCTCACTTATCCTAAAATTAATTTTATGTGCATTTAAAGTGTAATAAATAGTGTGTAAAGGCACGAGTCCATATTTAATATATGCATGATAACATGAATGAAAATAAATGCCAAAGATGTAAAAAAAAAATGATAAAAAAGCTTAACATAACAAACATGGCTATTATAAACATAAAAGCAAAGTTTAGTCCAAAAGTTTCCAATGGAGTCATCATTTTATTGGATCTTGGTAGACGTCACAACGACCTTTAAAGAAAAAGAGTAAAAAGAATAAGGTTTCTTGGTGTCTAGCTTTTTAGGGGGAAAATGTCTTGTTTTTGGAGTTGCAATTTAGTATTATGATCACTAGAAATCCTATCTGATCTTTAGAGATTCCTTAATAAGAGAATAATTTTGTTAGAAAAAAAGATATTATTACCCCTAAAATATCATCCTTAAGGTAGATTGTATTGTTGATTTTATCTTAAATTACTAAGAGTTACTATGTTATGTTATCAAAGGTTTGTCTATAATATTTCTCGTTATAGTGTTTATAAATACTGGGGTTAATATTTCTAACTCTAGTATTAGTATATACCAAGGTTGATATTCATCATGAATCCACTTACCTCGAATAATCCTAGGTTGAGTTCTACAATGGTTATTACACCCACAAGAATGACAAAAATGAGCTTTGTACCCTTTTATTCAAAACTCTTGTCTTCTAGTGAATTTTCACAATTGTTTATTTAAAAAGATATATATATATATATATATATATATATATATGTAGGCTCGGAAACTATTTTATTTGGGCTAAGCTTTAATGAGCTTGATAAACTTGTTATCAAACTTAAAATACATGCAACATAAATACAAATTTTTAAATGCCAAAAATTTTTTTTTATTACAATGCTATAACATACAAAATGATTTTTTTATTTGTTTATTTTTTTAATGTTTAAACACATTACTAAAAAAACTTGGCCATAAAATTATTTGTTTTTTATTTTTTTGTTTTAACTTTATTAAATTAAATAAAAAGAGGGGCGTTTGACCTGTGTAATTATTTTTTTCATATATATAACACAAAATACTCTTAGAAGTCCCTTAAATTACATGAGTGCCACTAGCTAGGGTAAAAAACCAAAACAACCTTAGATTTCATTATAAATTATAGAAATGCCCTTATTGATGCATGTATCTTAGGCGCAACCACTATTGAAGGGGGTGAAATTTTCTTGTCAGATCTTGGTGAGAGATTTTCAATTGTGGTGGTGGTGTTGACCACTAACGACCAAAGAGAGAGAATCAAGTGTTTAAAGCTTGAGAAACCAAAGTTTTTGTTGGCTTTTTCTAGTGATTAAAGCACCAATGATAATGAGGACCACCAAGGGTTTAGTCACGAGGAGAAGAGGATTCGTTTTGTGGTGGTCTGGAGGTCATAAGGTGGCAAACGTTGTGAGATTTAAAGAGAGAAAGAGAACATCGATGAGAGAAAAGAAAGGCTCCAAGTTATGCTATAGTGTGGATAAATGTATGGAGATATAATTAATCTAATAATGTGGTAGGTTAAGATTAAATGACAAATTTTTTTAAGGGCTGAGATGTGTTTGGGTTTTAATCCAATATGATAAGCCCTATTTAGATCAAATCAAATCAATGGTTTAGATCTAATTAATATTAGATCTAATGGTTGAGATATTTTTGATATTTTTTAATTTTTTTAAATAATATTCTACTAGGGTGTAAAAAAATAATAATTAAGTGAGTAGTAAAAGGTACAATACTTTCAGCTCTTAACAATTATGCTCATCATTCTCCTCCCCCTCCCTTCTTGAGACTTTGCAATGACTTTTATAACTAGCGTAAGCAGAGACATAACAAGGGACATGACAAAAGATAATAGCTGTTTGAAGGAAAAATCTTTGTCTGTTTTATTGAAAAAATTATGCATTACTACTATTATTATTATTTTGTTTTATTATTATTATTATATATATATATATATAATAATAATAAAAAAAAAATATGTACAAGTAAAAAAACATCAAATCAGAATTTGAATAACTAGTTTGAACTAGAAAAAAATTAAGTTTGATTATACAAAATAAATTTCAAACACCAAAAATAAATTTCAATCAGTTTTAACCCGATGGACCCTGTTTTAACCCAAAACAATTGAAAACTCTTTTTTTTTGTTACCCCAATCTATATGGTTTGATTTATTTTGACTCAACGAACTCAGTTTTTAAAGAGGAAAAAAATGGTTGCCTTAATAAAAATATATTTTTAAATTTCAAAGTTTTCTTATTTTTTTTTATTTTTTTATTAAAATTTTAAATAAAATAAAATTTAAAATGTAGAGGATCTAAAACTAGGTTATTATAGGCCTTTTGATATCTTATTATTGGGTTTTAAACGTTGTTAATGAATATCTTAGCAGGTAATCGATGAAATCATACAAAAATAAGTTTCTTTTGTAGTGTAAAAGACTTTTTATATTTAAGTAAGTGAGTATATATGAGGAATAAAACATTAAAGTTATATGTTACAAATATAGTAAATAAATATGATGAATGTAGGAGATGTGGGCATTTATATACCCATGAATCACATCAACTTGCATGAAGAAGAGGGTAAATATAGGAATAAACTATATAGTTTATTTTATGGGTAATCATATTAAATAATAGCCTCTAATTGTGAGTGGTTAAACTATTGAGTATGAAACGATATAGACATGTTGACTAAACTTTAGGTACAGGCATGATTTAACGACATTCTATGGATTTCAATGGATTTCATAATGATACCATGATTTAACGACATTCTATGGATTTCATAA
>NW_011500362.1:136302-136740 GCF_000495115.2 Populus euphratica | reverse complement strand
TACCTATAATTTGTGGTAAATGTCTATTTTTAATGCAGGTCTATCACATAAATGAAAGGATTGATTGATGAATTTAAGAATTGAAATTGAAAGGACAAAGAGATGGCCCAACTAAGAAAAGAGATGCTGGTGCAGTTCAAATCGGAACACCATTTGGTATTTGGGTCATATCTGAAGCTGTATATCTCATATTTAGGTGTATTTTATATGGATGGAAAGGTAAGACATAGGCCTACAACTTTCATATAGAGCCCAATATTTGAAAAGGCAATTTTCAAGTTCAAATTGTAGCAACAATAAAGAAGTCTGAATTTGTACTCCAACCCGTGCCCTGTTCAGTGCTTGGCCCATAGCTTGAGTTCTAGAAGTCCAAATGACATTCATTTAAAAAGAAAAAACTGAGATAATTTCCTACAACTTTCATGTTTTCAAGTGGTT
>NW_011500362.1:117899-134395 GCF_000495115.2 Populus euphratica | reverse complement strand
TCAAACACCTTCTAAAATGTTATATTAATTGTGTTTTATTATTTACAATCTTGATTGATATAAAATCATTTTTGAAAATAAAAGAGAAATAAGTATGTGTGTGTATAAAAACATACAAATTTTACCATTCTATCATGAAGTTGATGTTTCCTTTCTTTGTGTTTAAGTAACATTGTCCCTTTAGGGATGACAATTAATGGATATGAACATCACAATAATATTTCTTGTAATTTTTGTTTCTATTTATCATTTTTATGAGTCAACTTATAAAATAATTTTATCAATTTAGCCACATTTCTAGCAATGATGTTGGATTGTAGTGCATATAGCAAATAAAGCAAGATGGGAAGGGATAGATTTGTATTAATCCTTTCATCTTCTTTATATATTCTACTCTGAGGTGTTTACAACATTTCTAGCAATGATGTTGGATTGTAGTGTATATAGCAAATAGAGCAAGATGGGAAGGGATAGATTTGTATGTATCCTTTCATCTTCTTTATATATTCTACTTTGAGGTGTATATATTCTACTTTGAGGTGTTTACGGTGAAAAAATAATTATTATTTTTAATGTGAATTTTATTAAAAAAACAAATATCACCTCACTTTATCTTTATCCCAAATATGTTTATATTATATACGATGTTATTAGATTACAAAAAGGATCTTTTTATTTATATTATTTTTTATTTAGAATAGTTAAATTTACAATTAAAACATGTCTAAAAACCATTACACATTGGCATTTTACAGTTTCTGGAATTGTAGAATGCTTTCAATTTCATGTCTTGTTTCTTGAAGTAAAGTGGCAAATGTAACCTTAATTAATTAATTCATTTTGAAACACTTTTCAACATTATTTTTATTCAATAACAGCTCTGCTAGTAATTAATTATCATCAAATTGATTTACTCATTAAGTATGATGTAAATAAATAATCTTTATATGATCAAGGAAAAAAAAAAAATTCTCACCCCAGAAATAAACTAATCAAGTGCTAATCGCATGATTAGTGAGTCCATTCTTTAATGCTAATCATCAGGTTAGGTATGCCATTGCTTGTACACGCTATTGCACTGGATAGAAACTCCGCCACCGTAGCCTTTTCCACGTGCTTACCAATTTTAATCCGATGGCTCACCTTTCCTACCAAACCTTGACCATGGGCACACCACCATTGACTTCTTCAAATAATTAGATGGAGTAAAAGTACGAGCCCAAGAAAAAAAAAATATATATATATATATATATATAGTTGTAGATAAATATTGTCAAAAAACATGGAATTGTGCCAGCGGATTTGTAGTCAAAATATCAAACCCGCGTGCATTTTGAGTTTCAACAGGCATTCGCCTGTGATTTATCACTAGTAATAGTTTTTTAATATAAAAAAATATTCATCAATTGTTAATATATTTTTAATATAAAAAAATAAATAATGCGGTGATTATTTAGATATGATTCAATTGATTCAATGGATCTAAAATTAATATTTATAACCAATTAAAACATGATTTGTCTAAATTTTTTTAAAATAACATCTTTTATTAGATCGATTTATGTTAACTTGGGTTAATTTTTTAAATTCAGAACCTAGATCATAAAACAATGATTACTCTATATAAAATAAATTGATATAAATTATGAATCTCAATCCCTAATTAATTCAAAATTGAATGATAAAATTTAAAAAAATTAAATAAAAAAATAATTTGTCTAAACTCGAATTAACTTTCCAAACATATCACATAGATCATGAGATTTGGATAACTATATAGAAAGTAAATTAAAATAAATTATGTACGTTAATTATAAAAAAAAATTAATATTAAAAAATAAAATTAAAAAAATAATTAAAAAAGACATCAAAAAATATCATAGTCGACTTAAATTAACTTGTTATACTCATAACGCTGGTCATGAGATTGCGATAACTTCAAAGAAAATAAATTCAAAATAAATTATAAAATATAATTCTCAAACAACTAAAATATGAAAGGAAGGAAAAAAATTATTAAAAAAATAAAAAATAACTCGACTTAACTATATTAAATATACTAAACCTACAACTCAGGATATATAGTTAATATAACCTAATAGAAAATAAAATGAAATAAATTATAAAAAATAATTCTTAACTAATCAAATATTAAAAAGTAAAGTTATAAAAAAATTTAATTAAAAAATATAAAAACAACATAAATTAATCTAATTAACTTATCAAATTCATTTTATAATAATATAATAATTTCATTAAAAAATAAAATAAATTATAAAACTTAAACCATACCAAACTCAATACGAAAAAAGAAATAAATTAAAGAAAACAAATGAATACTAACTCGTGAAGTCTCCTCGTTCAAGGTTTGTTATAATTGTATCAAAGTCTTTATTTGCTCAATCCAAGCAATAATTAATGTCCTAAATGAATTAATTAACAAATCCACCCAACCATGAACTCGTGCCTCTACCCTCTTCCCCCCCTTTTCTCATCCCTGTCTTACGCCCTTACAAACAGCCACAGCAGGCCAGTGGAAAAAAATAAATCCCTCCTCCTCCTTTTTAAACAGTAAATAAAAAAAAGAATTAAAGAAAAAAAAAGAAGAAGACCTCAACGAACATGAAGCAAGCACCTCTCCTCTCCATCTCCTCTCTCAAACCTCACCCACCTTCTCTCTACAAAAAATACTCTTAGAGAGAGAGAGAGAGAGAGAGAGAAATGAAACTCTCCACGCTACAGCAGAGCTACATGAACCGCCGAAGCGCAAGTTTTAGAGGATCATCAGCACCCTTAGATTCATCCACAGACAACACAATCAAATCACCAGCCGCGATCTTTTGGCTCCTTCTACATGGCTTCTGCTGTCTCATCAGTCTTGTCCTCGGCTTTCGCTTCTCTCGTCTCGTTTTCTTCTTCCTCTTCTCCACCTCCACCACTACAACTCTCTACATGGCGACACCGTTCCCCCATCTCACCAAAACGAATAATAACATCAATGATCTCCCCCTTGAAATCCCGGTTATCAACAGAACGCTGAGCTCGAGTTCCAGAGTTGTGGTCGGACGTCACGGGATCCGGATCCGGCCATGGCCGCACCCGAACCCGAGTGAAGTAATGAAGGCGCATCAGATAATAGAGACTGTTCAGAGAGAGCAAAGGACTCAATTCGGTGTGAAGAGTCCTAGGACCCTTATCGTAGTCACGCCCACTTATGTACGGACTTTCCAAACTTTACATTTGACTGGCGTTATGCATTCTCTGATGTTGGTCCCCTACGACGTCGTCTGGATCGTGGTGGAGGCCGGTGGTGCCACCAATGAAACTGCTTCCATTATCGCCAAATCGAGTATCAAGACTCTTCATATTGGATTTACTCAGAAAATGCCGAATTCTTGGGAAGGAAGGCACAAATTGGAGACTAAAATGCGACTTCGAGCTTTGAGGTTAATCTTCCTTTTCTTTTTAAATAATTTCTAGTTTAGTTTAGTTTGCAGTCAAGTTTCGATTGGAATTGATTATTATTATTAATATTATTATTAAGTTTAGTTTGCAGTCAAGTTTCGATTGGAACTGATTATTATTATTATTAATACTATTAATGTAAATTATGTTGGTGTGGAGCAGAGTTGTGAGAGAGGAGATGATGGATGGAATAGTGATGTTTGCGGATGATAGTAACATGCATAGTATGGAGCTATTTGATGAGATACAAAATGTGAAATGGTTTGGTGCGGTTTCGGTTGGGATTCTGGTTCGTTCTGGTGGTGGTGGTGGTGTTGGTGAGTCGTCTTCGGCTGTGGCTGAGAAGGATGTGAAACCGAATTTGTCTAATCCATCAATGCCTGTTCAGGGCCCAGCTTGTAATGCTTCTAACAAATTGGTTGGGTGGCATACGTTTAATTCGTTGCCGTATGAGGGGAAGAGTGCCGTTTATATCGATGATAGAGCTACAGTGTTGCCTAGGAAGCTTGAGTGGGCTGGGTTTGTGTTGAATTCAAGGTTGCTTTTGAAGGAAGCTCAGGATAAGCCTGAATGGGTTAAGGATCTTGATTTGCTTGATGAGAATATAGAGAGTCCTTTAGCTTTGCTGAAGGATCCTTCTATGGTAGAGCCACTTGGGAGCTGTGGGCGACAAGTTTTGCTATGGTGGCTTCGTGTTGAAGCTCGTGCTGATAGCAAATTCCCTCCAGGGTGAGTTTCTCTTTTTTTTCCCTTGCATTGCTAAAATCTTCAGTATTGCATTGCGCTTCCTAGCTTGATTTAGATAATAGCTATTGGAGTAAGTTTTCGTTATCTTTAGCATTGCCTATCATTTTAATTGTAGGAGCATATAGATAAGAATTCTTGTGTGAACTACTATTGTACTGCTCCTGTGTACTTTTGAGGCCACTGTTAGTCATCAAGTTCTGCCCCAAGTGTCGTAGCAGGTAAGGATATTTTTTTTAAGAAAGAAAAAAACAGAGAAAAGAAAAAAATGAAAGAAAAGAAATTGCTGGATGATAGGTTGAACTGCGACTCCTGTCCCCGAAGACAGTTGTTGGCATGTCTTGAACTTATGCATCTTAGGTAGCATGTTTTTGGTTCATGGAACTGTGCTATAGCATGACATTATGTACCAGGAACAAAAGAAATAAAACAGAGAAGAAAATTGGCTCCCTGCATGATATACTGAAAAACTATCCTCCTTGATATTGCGTCAATGGTGTTGATGAACTAGCTAACTCTTGGTTTTATATTGGCTGGTGTAACAAATGTTGATGAACCATTTTAGGGATGCTGATTTGTATGAAAAATTCACTTATCAGTGCTTACAGGTGCATTGTTCCATTGATACCATACCACAATAATTTCATGATCTCATGAACTCCCTGTTGTTAAAGTAAGGTTCTGTATTTTTCAGAAAGTAAATATTTTCTATCCACTATTTAGGTAATTGATTGCTCTCTTCATCCCTCAAAGATCATCCAGCTTACTATTTTAGTTGTCCCAACATGCATATGTAGCCAGAGAATTAAAGGGGTATAACCCTTAAAGTTCTACGTAGAACTGTTTCTTATTGAAAGAATTAAGGGGTAGTTGTAGAAAATCCGTGGAAAAAAATGAGGTGGCGCTGTTTTAATTTAGTTTTCTTAAACTGTCTGAAAAGTCAAATTGGACACTATAGGACAGAGAGAATAGTCATTAGCTTTTGGGTGAGAAAATAGGCTCAAGCCTACTGGAAAATGTGAACAACTACTAGATTTCTGGAGTATAAGCTTTGGAAAGACCGTGTTGTTACATGTAGATGAAATGGATGGCGAGCATCTTTTATTGCTACTGAAAGAGATTGGTGGCACCTGAGCTCATTAAGAGGTCAATATTAGTTGGTGAGGACTTGGGAAACACTGAAAGAATTGACCTTTTCTTCATTGTAATGAATAGATTTTTGAAGCCCGACACTCACCTTTCTTTCTTCTTTAATGGCCCAGAGGATCAGAGATGTCAAACTCTGTTGCATATGTTGTTGATGCAAATTCCATTATCTTCAGAATTTCAGGAGCTGCAGGGCCTGCCTCATTAATTTTTGTAGACAAGCTTTCATAATTTGCATGTGCATTTTGATATGTTGAAAACTTCTCCTTCTTTTCCTAAATCTCACTTGCTTAGGCTTTCATGATTAGTAAGGGAATTTCATCAAACTATTTTGACCCTCATGACTCGTGCTTGTTTGGCTGGGCATTGCTCAAGATGGTCGTAGACTCTTAATGATAATAGGCTGGGCCTTGCATTGCAATTTTCCTTGTTTAGGCTATCAGGTTGTGGTCCTTTATACTCCAAAATCAAGGTAATATGCTTCAAAGTGTTTTTCTAGTTCTTCTAGGTGTCTCCTAGTTGTATGCATGTAACTATTATTAAAGAAGTATTTATCTTTTAAGTCTCTTGAATTATCCTAGACTAGTATAAATATGTGTTCATAGTATTGTAAATCTAAGTCCAGGTCTATGGCTTCCTCTCTTAGGAGAGTAACATAATTAAAGGGGAGTGTTGGAATTAATTTTGAAGCTTTCATTCAAAGTGTTTTTTAGTTCTCCTAGGTGCACGGATGTAACTAGTACGTAACTAGTACAAGTTCAAGCCCTCTCTTAGGATAGTAATGTAATGTAAGAGTTCCCTTCCTTCTCCCCTTAGTTATTTTTAACATGGTATTTTCAACAAGAATCTGTTGTATTTATTTGTGCTGCAGACAGATGGTTGTTATCTTCTCTTACTAATTTGGCAACTGGGTTAGTTTCCAGAAAGCTTAATTCTATCATGTATTCTTACAGATGGGTAATTGACCCACCGTTGGAAATTACTGTGCCATCAAAACGAACACCATGGCCAGATGCTCCTCCTGAACTCCCTTCCAACAAAAAGTTAACAATTAACCAAGAGCAGATTATTAAGCGTTCTCCAAAGACTCGATCACCCCGATCAAAACGCAGAAGTAAGAGGAAGCATGAAGCAAATTTGGTGGAGACCCAGGTTTCTACAAGGCATTCTGAACAAAATTGACAAGGACAAATCAGAGATACTGCCTTGTGAATTTGAGACTGCTGGCCTTCAGCATGAAGAGATTCCATTGATAAAGCAAAAGGCAAATGATCTTAATTACCAGGTGGGTGGCAGTTCCATCTGAAAAAATGTTCATTAGAGCTAATGCCAGTTGAAATTCTTCGTCCGAATTTGAGTCCACCACTGTTCACATTATTTTGCTTTACTTTCCTCCTCTGTTCACATTATTTTGCTTTACTTTCCTCTTTTTTTTTTGTTTTTTTTTCTTTTCCTTTTGTCCTGCATGTTCATTGGTTGATATTCTGGGGGAAAGGTTTGTCATTAGGCTCCTTACCTCTGCTGCCAAGAAATGCCAGGATCTTGTATCTGATATGTGTCAAATTATATATACAAATCTTCTAAATAGGAATATAGAGTATGTGCAGCTGTTGGCTTCAGCAGAAATGAAACCCGTTGTAATTCTTTCATTGCTTGCAAAGATGATAATGGACCGTGTACTTCGCCTATTTTGAATATACAAAATAATGGCCTGAACGTCAAAGATTTTGGCTAAATCGGAAATTGGTTTGCCGAATATGACAAGACATGATGGTATTCCATCAAGGGAATGCAATAATTGTGTTTAAATTATAGTGTCTTGCACGGAAATTTGAATAAAGCACAATTTTACCTGATGCCTTGATGGAATATGGCTGTGACCAAGACTCAGCAGCGCAAGGATTGTTTGTTAGGTGATATGGAACGTTAGCTACACCTACAAAACAGAAGAGAGGATAAAATTTAATGTGTTATATTTTAGACCGTTGAAATCTGTGGCCGAAGAAGCAAGAAACTTGTATGGATCGGGCAGCCTCTTCATCGTTGAAATCTGTGGCCGAAGAAGCAAGAAACCTGTATGGATCGAGCAGCCTCTTCATCGTCTTCTTCTGTCAATGGATAAGGTGAGATTTTCTTGCGTATATGAGAAGATGAAAATAAAATTTAGGTTGATTGTCTCAAGCAAGTGGATGTTATGTATCTACCAAATTCTCGGGAGCCTCGTTGCACTTTGACTGTCTGGTAAGAGAAAACCATGCCTCTAAGCATCCGCTGAAGATGACTCAATGTGACAAAACCTAACATGCGATGACCGAGGGACCTTGTCAAGGTAGAAAGAATTACTGCTACTGTTTGCCAACCGAAGGGCTCGGATTGGTCTTGTATCTTGTAAGAAGACTTGTATGTGACAGTTTTACTCTCGATTATGCATAAACGATCATTGCCTTTATAAAAGTCACATCGCTCTCTCCTCCTCTTCACAACTACTCTCTCCATCCACCATTGCTCTCTTCTCAAACCAAGCATGGCACTTGCCATATCAGCCCTTCTCTTCCTTCTCTTCACCATGTCATCTGCCTTGGACATGTCAATCCTTACCTCTAATGACAATCAACTAAACCATGATCGATCAAGCTGGAGAAGCGATGATGAGGTGATGAGTATGTATAAATGGTGGCTTGCAAAGCACGGTAAAACACACAACAGGCTAGGAGAGGAAGCAGAGAGGTTTGAAATCTTTAAAAATAATTTGAGGTTCATTGATGAACATAACTCCCAAAACCATACGTACAAAGTTGGGTTGACTAAGTTTGCAGATCTTACCAATGAAGAGTACCGCGCCATGTTTCTAGGCACAAGGAGTGACGCTAAGCGTAGATTAATGAAGTCCAAAAGCCCGAGTGAAAGATATGCTTTCAAGCCTGGTGACAAGCTGCCGGAATCCGTGGATTGGAGAGCAAAAGGAGCAGTTAACCCGATCAAAGATCAAGGAAGTTGTGGTAATAATTCATTTCCTTTTGTTTCCTGAAACAATCCAACTTTTTTTTTTAAAAAAAAAACCAACAACTAGGCTAGTTTTTCTTTGTAATAAATATCATTTTCAGTACAAGGGAGGCGTCACGGCCTCTTTACAATGATAATCGTTCATCCATGCTCATCTGGATTCTGAATCCAAGCATTTTGCTGTTTGAACTCTCGAGGTTTGGATTGAAGATGTGATGTTGTGTTGAGCACAGCAGCATCGTTTAATTTTTCATAAGAAAGAAAATAGTGTTCTTGAATTAGCAGGAGCTAGTAGATATCTTTCTAGACTTGCAAAATCGTAGTTTTTGCACCTTTTGGGTGGCACAGGGAGTCTCGCTTCCGTTCTTGTATGGCGTCACTGAATAGACAAATCACATGAGATGGGCCAGTCCATCCTTATCCAACCCAAATAATATCTATAAAATTATGAGTTATGGCCCAGTTTCAAGGCAAAGTCAGCTAGTTTGCCACCTGCCTCCACTCTTGTTAGAGTTGGGCTAGGCCTAAAACTCTAATGATATTGCCGATGCAGGTAGTTGCTGGGCTTTTTCAACAGTTGCTGCTGTAGAAGGAATAAACCAGATAGCAACGGGGGAGTTAATCTCTCTATCAGAGCAAGAACTTGTAGATTGTGACAGGACCTATAACGCAGGCTGCAATGGAGGCCTCATGGACTATGCATTCCAATTCATTATCAACAACGGCGGCCTGGACACCGAAAAGGACTATCCGTACGTAGGAGATGATGATAAATGTGACAAAGACAAGGTCAGTATCATATATAATATGCACATTTAAATTATAATCAACACCAGATTGTTGGGTTTTGTAGTTCACGCTCTTGGGGTTCTTGCCTGTTTTGGATCTTCGCAGATGAAAACTAAGGCTGTTAGCATTGATGGGTTTGAGGATGTTTTGCCGTACGATGAGAAAGCATTGCAGAAAGCTGTGGCTCATCAGCCAGTTAGTGTCGCCATTGAAGCCAGTGGCATGGCTTTACAATTCTACCAGTCTGTAAGTCGACTCATTCTTTAATCTCCGTGCCTCATCTTGCTCTTAACACGTCAATTTGGAATACTTGTGATTTGTGAGCCCTTTCGTTCTCTTCTGATCTACTTAGGGAGTGTTCACTGGTGAATGTGGGACAGCCCTCGACCATGGCGTGGTTGTTGTTGGATATGGCTCGGAGAAAGGCTTGGATTACTGGCTTGTTAGGAACTCATGGGGAAAGGAATGGGGGGAGCATGGATACATCAAGATGCAGCGTAACGTCGGCGACACATACACTGGCAGATGTGGGATTGCAATGGAATCTTCTTACCCAGTCAAGAATGGCGAGAGCACTGCTAAACCTAACTTGGCTGAAGCAAAATAAGAAGGGAAGGTGATTGAAGGTGTAAAACTGGATGATTGGTGAGATTCCGTGTTGATTTATCAAGCTGAATAGACGCTGCTTATCCTTCTTGATCTCAGTTTACCGAAATGACAATCAGGCGAGCTGTTCATGTTCGTTTCTAATTCCATGCATGATTATCGTTGTATTGTATATATAGTTTTTCACTATTCTTGTTTAGCTATCGCATGTCTCTTTAAAAGATAAAATTACGGGATTTGAGTTATAGATTCTAATATTTTAAATAAGTTGATTTTATTTCAATTAAATAATAAAAAAACAATAATAAATAGATCAAATTTAAAAAAATAAATAATTAAAATAATCCAAAAAATATTCTAAAAATAACCAACAAACTAAACAACCATGATAAACACAAATCCTTAAATAATTTATAAACTAGATGTCTTCTTCTCTAGCATGCCGTCAACCCTTTGCTCATATACAAGTGCTTGTCCTTGCTTTAAAGTATGAATTATATACGTTGTCTTTACAGTACTAAAATCTAAATTTAAAACAACCTTATCATCTTTTTGCCATCCAAGACAAAATAGACAAGGTTGCTCTAACTTGACATATGTTTTACATCACTTGACTTGAGCTTTCCAATATATATACCAGACCTATCACAATTCAGTATTTTCAGCTCATTAATTTTCACTATCCCTTAAATGACAAGTTAGTCAGTCATATTCTCCTATAAATAAACCTTACCTTTTATCCTAAGAACTTGCTGTAACCATTGAATAATTATTGCTATCTTGAGAATTATATTCTTACTGCTTTGAGCTTACTATTTGATTATTCTTTTTTTCTACATTGAATGCTCATTTTACTTTACCTAAAAGAGTTATATTACTTCTTTATAAATACTCAGACTTCAACATTGCAATCTACTCTTTTCAGTGAGTGATGTTTTCATTATTTGTGAGTGAAAAATCTTGTTAAATGTAAGTGGTAATAACAAGCACTTGGGTATTCGGTTGTGAGCTTTTATGCGAGCTCTTTTGTTTAGGTTTCAATCTTAATGCCATAAAAATTATCGTGTAGGTTTGGACCTTGAGCTAGTGAAGAAGGTCACTTAGGTTTTGTTAATCCCATGAAAAAAACAAAAAAAAAAAACACGTAGGTTTTGACCTTGAGCCGACGAAAAAAAATCACTTCGGTTTCAACTTTGAGCCCATGAAAAAAGTCTCGAATATGTTTCAAACTCCTGATAAAATATAGCATTTGGTTTCTATACGAATTTTAATTGCAATATGAAAGGCAACTAGGCTATATCTTAGAATTATAATATAATTCTAATGAACTTTCCACCATCTACATGAAAGCACGACATTAAAAAGCTCTCAAATTAGAATTATATTGTCTTTGGTTTCTATACAAGAATGTCATATGTTCTTACTAAAAAAATCCTTTTATAAACTTAAAAAATCTCCCTACAAATGGTACAAGAGATTTAACACCTTTATGATTAACAATAACTATGGTAAAAACCATGAAATTGATCTTATCATATTAGATAATTGCTTGGTATATGAAAGATAAACCAGTTGTATTGTTATTTATGTTAACTCTAATTATACTTGCTTGATATATAAGAAATAAACTAATTGTATTGTTGCTTATGTTGACTCTAATTATGCTAGAGATTTTGATCATAAAAGATATATTATAAAGTATGTATTTAACTATTATAAGATATTCAACTTTAGTAGTTGCACTACCAATTTGACAGCTACTTTATAATTTATTGTAGCTTTGACTACTATAAAGATAAAAATTATTTTTATTTGTTTTTATATTTTAAAAGTATTTTTTTTAAATATATTCAACTATTATAAGGTATGTATTCAACATTGGTAGTTGCCCTATTGATTTGAAAGCCACTTTATAATCTATTATAGCTTTGACTACTATAAAGATAAAAATTACTCTTATTTGTTTTTATATTTCAAAAGTATTTTTGAAAAAAAAAAATTTTCTTTACTTTAAATTAACATTTTTTTAGTGTTTTAAAATTATTTTAAGACGTTGATATAAAAAATAATTTTTAAAAAATAAAAAATATTATTTTAATATATTTTCAGGTGAAAAGCACTTTGTGTTTGGTATTGCGGTAGCTGTTATGGTTGTGGTTTGAAAAAAAAATATTTTATAAAAAATACTTTTAGTTGAAGTTGGTTTGAAAAAATAGGTGTTTGGTTAAAACTGTAGTTGAAATTGAGGTTAAATAAAAAGTTGTTTAATGTATTTGGTTAAATATACTTTTCAAATTAAGGTTACAAAGTAATTAATTTATATATATATATATATATATTGATGGTTTTTAATTTAAATATTATAGATTTAACTACCATTATTATATTATTAAATAAATAATATTTTATATCAAATACTTTTTATTATTATTTTAAATTATCTACAATTTCATCACGTATAAAATTCATCTGATAAAAACTATAGTTTCTATAGTTTTTTGAGCATACAATAAAATCAGGTAAAATATCATTAGAAACAGAATTGAAATTGCAATCAAATTTCATAAATGCTACATTATCATGCAATGTTCTTCTAATTTATGTAGTGTTATTAAATAATATTAAACAGTATTTTTTAAGTAAAATATAATTTTAAAAAAATTAAATTTTTTTTACCAGGTTGGATGTGGTCCAATAAATTTTACTCAGGTGAATGTTTCTCACGAGTAAATTATAACTCATTTGGCACTGTTCACTCTTACAATGCCAAGGTGAATTATAATTCACCTGGCATCACCTGGCACTGTTATAAATAATGCCCATGTGAATTAAAAGAAACAGCTCCTAGTTGCTTGTGCAAAACGCCCAGTTTGATGCAAAAAATTATGAGACCCACTAAATAATAAATTTTTGTTTATATATTACTAAATGTCTAGTTTACGCGGTTTACTTTAAAAACTAAAGCTATTAGGTAAATAAATATCCACTTAAACACGAAGCAAAAAAAAAAACTATTTTGCTAAGGGGTTTATTTTGTGAGGTCATTCACAAACTTACATGTTCTAGGAGAGGACAAATCACAAATATCAAATACCATTTTATTTAAGACATCATTACTTTGGGTGATACTAATGTGAAGAATATTAATATCTTGGATAAATCAATTGATATGTTGATAAAGTCGCTTATGTTATCCAAGTTCAAGCATTGTTTAAACTCAATTTCTACAACCAGTAGAAGTATGAATTATCTTTAAAGGGCCCGAGGACGAAGGTGAAGAGTTTTGGCTATCATGAGAGTTCAAGCTAAAATGGGTGCTTATTCAAGCTAGTAGAAATTATAAGAGATTTCACACCTTTATGGTTAATAATAATTGTGGTAAAAACTATGAAATTGATCTTATCATATTAGTTACTTACTTGGTATATAAAACTTACTTGGTATATGAGAGATAAATTAGTTGTGTTATTGTTTATATTGATTCTAATTATGCTAACGATTTTGATCATAAAAGATACATTATAAGATATGTATTCAGTATTGGTAGTTGCACCGCTGGTTTAAAAGTCACTTTATAATTTATTGTAGCTTTGATTACTATAAAGATAAAAATTATTTTTGTTTATCTTTGTATTTTAAAAATATTTTAAAAAAATTAAATTTTTTTTGCTTAAAATTAATATTTTTTTTGTGTTTTTAGATTTTATTAATGTGCTAATGTAAAAATTAATTTTTTAAAAAATAAAAAATATATATTTTTAATATATTTTTAAATAAAAAATACTTTTAAAAATAACTATAATTAATTCTTAAACATGAAAGGCGCTTATGTTATCCAAGTTCAAGTATTGTTTAAACGCAATTTCTACAACCAGTAGGGGTATGAATCATCTCTAAAGGGCTCGAAGATGAAGGTGGAGAGTTTTGGTTATTATGAGAGTTCAAGCTAAAGTGGGTATTTATCCAAGCTAGTAGAAACATGAACATTTAGCTCTAAAGGGCTTGAAGACCAAGGTGGAGAGTTTTGTAAAGTAGATATTTATTCAAGCTAATAGAAGTACGAAATAGCTTTAAATGGCTCAAAGTGAAGAGTTTTGGCTATTATGAGAATTCAAGACAAAGTGGATATTTATTTAGATGTGGAATGAATTCAAGTTTTTATTGCATAGTCTTTCATATTGAGCAATGAGAAACTACAGGCTTAGGATCATTTTATCTAGGAAAAAACATTATAGAATTAGGATCATTTCCAATCCTCTATCCATTAGCACTACAATATATTTCCAATAAATATGTGTTTAGGCCTAGTTTTTTTTTTTAAGCATATTCTTGTGTACTAAAAAAAAGCAGAGAAATTCATATATAATATGCTATGAGGATTTCGGATTCGGGCTTAAAAGCTTATACATGTAACATTTCTGTCATTAAATATATAACATAACTAGCATTTTATCAATAATAATAATAATGAACTCTTCAGAAATCAAACTTAAATTATTTAGTGACAGGACTATGATGGCCTGAACACAGAAGAAATAGGATGAGACACTTCTTTCCTCGCAGCTTTATGAACCGCTGGTGATAATCTGATCCATTAGAGCTCTTTTCATGTATGTGCAAGCAGCTCCTCATTGGGTTATGCAAGAATTTGATCATAGTACAATACTCAACGTAAAAGTTTTCTAAATGACAATTGTTGTTCTTCCAAGCGCCTATATAGGGCTATTCAAATGTCCAATCAAAGCAAGGAAATAACAAATAACTGAAAGGAAGGAGGTAAGAATAATGTTATTTACGATAACACCATGTTTATATTTATTGTGGATTACTATTTTGTTTTATAATAGAATAATTTAGCCTGGTACTAATTAGGTATTTTAGATATTTTATTATTTTTTAAATAATAAAAATACAAAAATACTCTTAGAACAAAAAAAAAAAAGTTAAGCATGAAATATAAGAGCATTCTGGCATTTTAAACTTCAAATGCACGATTAACTTTAAATTCATAATTAAGTTACTAGAATGCCAAACACAGAAGCTTTGATCATGAACATTATGCCATTTTAAACTTGTTTTCATGTTATTATCAGGTAATAATCAGGGATACATTTATACTTTATTGTTTAATATATAAAAAAAAAAATGACAAAGTCACGAGAATGCACTTAAGGTATATATATAAAAAAAAAAATGACAAAGTCACGAGAATGCACTTAAGGAATATAAAAAAAAAAAAACAAAGCTTTGTTCAAAGGCCATTTATGTCATTTTAACCTTGATTTTTTTTTGTTAGGTAAGGTTAGGGGCGGATTTATACTTTAATATTTAATGAGTTTAAAACAAGTTGGTTTACATGAGCTGCACATATTAGTGTACAAAAGATTGTTGTTGTTTCAAGCATCTTGTGCGGTATCACCTGGTAGCCAAACAGTGGCTTTTAAGGCTACATTCAAATCCTCTCAACTCCTCCCTCTATGTCTATTTAACTCGTGTTTCAAACAAAACTCTGGTTTGATGTCAGGAGCCTTTTTTCTTCTTTCTTTTTCACTCTTTTCCTCAATATTTGCTCTAGCTCTCCTAATTTTTAGAGTTGCTTCAATTTATTTTGTTTTCAGATTTCATTTTTATTTTTTTTTATTTTTTTTATTCTTTTGTAAAGTTCTGATTTTTCTTTCAGTTTCATTTTTTAATATCAATTTTTCATGTGTTGTTTTTTCTATTTTTGTTCTTCTTCTTTTGATTTTTGATTTTTTTAGCTTTTTTTTAATTTTTATTGAGTTTTAAATTTATCTGTCAATTCAAATTTATGATGTATTATTTTTTAAAAAAGATTAATTCTTATTCTTTTGATTGTTTTTGTCTTTTTGTTAAAGTTTTTTCTCCTTTTGGTTTCACCCTTCAATTAAAAATGTTTTTGCTTCCTAGTAATTTGTTTTTTATTTTAATTTTTATTTCTTATTCTTTTAATGATTATTTTTTTATATCCTTTTATATAATTATTTTTTTCAATTTTATTCTTAAATATTTTATTTATTGGAGATTATATTTCACGATTTTTCAATGTATAATGCTTCAAGTTATAGGTTTGAAAAGTTAACTCAGGTTAATATCATTTTTTATAGCTTATTTTCTTTTATGATTTTATAGTTCGACATTATAATGTAAAAAATAATGGCTTTATGTTTTTCTTGAATTTCTTTTTTATTGGGTTATCTTGATCTAATAATATAGGTCACGAGTTTTATAGATTAATTCAAGTTAATTAACTCCTTATTATCTAGATTAAATGTTTATCATGCTATCTTGAGTTGACTCGATTTGAGTTTTTTGTCTATTTTTTATCTAATTTTATACTTCCAAATATTTAAAAAAAAAAGTTATTGTGGTTATTTTTATGGAAAACATTATTGGTTTATTATTGTTATTTTTTATTTAATTAAAATAAAACTAACTTATTTAATAAATAATTTGGTGAAGGCTATTACTTGAGTTGTTGATTTTTTATTTTGTTTTTTTATATATTTTTGTATATATATATATATATATATATATATATTACAACGCGCAGCATACGGCTAGTAAAATACTATTACCGAACTCCACTTTATAATTTATATCATGATGATCAGTGTGTTTGGTATTGCAGTAGATATTGTGGTTGTGGTTTAAAAAAAGTTATTTTATAAAAAGTACTTTTAGTTGAGGTTGGTTTGAAAAAATAGATGTTTGGTTAAAACTGT
>NW_011500362.1:105795-117441 GCF_000495115.2 Populus euphratica | reverse complement strand
AACACTTAAAAAAATATTAATAAAAGTAAAAAATATTAATGTCTATAAACAGTGCAAGTGAATTGCACTGTTACATGAACAAGGCAGTGAATTACACTATTTATGTTAATTGCATTGTTTACTAAAGAGTGTAATTAACGTGTACAATGAATGAAAATATTTATCTGCTTTTTATTTCATATACAATAAACTGATTTTTTTTTAATCAAACAATTACAAATTAAATTTTAAAATGCAGCTGCAGTCGCGTAAATAAACAGCACTGATTGTGGATAAGGTTGTAGAAATCGAGAGATTTTTTTTCCTTACAAATAGTGTATGGCTGTCATTCTACCTTTGTTGTTGAGACAAGATGACGCGGCAGGTTCGTGGGTCGAAGCTGTCCATCTAACGAGTCCCCCACTACCTCCGAGAGGGCGATGAGAAGGCTCATGCCCCCCAGATCGTCTCCTTGGTGCCTTACCACCATGGCAAGAAAAGCCTATGCTTGGATCGACATCAATGGCGTTCCCTTCATCATATCCTCAAGCGTACTAGTCAGGATATATAGCTCTATCTTGATTCAATTAGAGAACTTTTAAGAGAAAGTTCCGTCATGCTATGAAGGGATGATGGTTCTCGATGGTTGCTTTGTGCTTGAACTATTTCGAGGTGTTGCTGAGGGATTCAAGAAACTTGGCTATCCTAGAAATGATCCTGTTTTTGCAATGCGTGGTTCGATGCATTCTATTCAGAGAGACATGATAATGCTAGAGAACCAGCTTCCACTCTTCGTACTTGATCGACTACTGGAACTTAAGTTTGATAATCCTGATCAGAAAGGATTGGAAGCCCATCGCGCACTCATATTCTTCGATCTATTGATGCCAACAGATGTGCCGCTGACTAAAAGTGATAGGAACAGATTGGAGTCCTCTTTGGGACATGCCACGACTTTTGATCCCTTGTCTGATCAAGGAGGCCTGCATTGGCTTGATGTTTTTCTGAGAAGAGTGTTGCGAGCAGAGCCTAAACCTGTGCCCAGAAATTGGATCAGGAGGTGGTCAAAAGCTAATCGGGTTGCTGATAAGCAACGCCAGCAATTAATCCATTTTGTCACAGGGATCAGAGGGGCTGGTATCAAGCTCAGGAAACGGAAGACTGATTGATTCTCCGAGTTCCTCGTTTCTTGATTCATGATGGTACTAAATCACTTTTCCTCAATCTTATTGCATTAGAGCAGCGCCATATTGACTGCGGCAATGAAATTACCTCGTATGTGATCTTCATGGACAACTTGATTAGCTGCCCTGAGGATATAGCATACCTCCATAATTAAGCATTGGCTTGGCAGTTACGCTGATGCTGCACACCTCTTTAACCAATTCTGTCAAGAGGTGGTTTCCGACATAAATGACAGTTACCTCTCCCGATTGCCCGAGGATGTACACCAATATTACAACAAGTGGAACACTTGGCAAGCAAGTCTGAAACATAATTATTTCAGTAATCCCTGGGCGATCGTCTCATTGTTTGCTGCTGTCGTGCTGTTACTACTTGGCTCAGACCTTCAACGGAGTTTATGCTTATAACAGACCAATATCATGATTTTAATGATGATTTCTTGATTCTTTTTATTATTATTATTTTTCTTGAGTTGCAGTAATCTGAATCAAGGTTTTCAGACAAGGAAAAGGGGTTTTTCTGTACAATATCTTAACCCCCCCAGCTTGACTGACAGATTTACTCTCTAGCATCGTGTCCAGAAGACAATCCGATGAAATCCACAACTCAAGGGAAAGATTTAGGCTCCCACCTACACGACGGTAATGCACTTCGGTCATAGCTCTGGATGCTTGTTGGGAGATTACCACAGAAGCGTTCAACTTCAAAAGTACGATTCCTAATTGCCAAATAGCCTTCAACTCGGTATATTAGTTGAATGCTAAATTTCCGCAGAATTGTAATGCGGGCACTAATGATAAACTTATAAAACCCAAATCTAACAATGGCCAAGGACAACCGTACTTTATGCTATATTTCAATGAAAAACGTCTATGATTGCTCCAAATGACATCACCACTATTTCCTTGGTCCTATGATTTCAAATGGCAAGTGGTGCTTTTATGAAGGATGCGCAGATCTAGCAGGATGCCAATGTTTGCGTTTGATATCATGAGACCAGTACATGTAAGAGTCAATTAAGCACATCATACCGAAAAAAGGGAAATATAAACTGCTCATGCTCAAACCGTGGAGTTTGTAGAACACCTGTTGTCTAAAATGAACTCCTTGCAACACCCCGATGAGAATGAATCAAGGCATGTTATATCTGGTAATCGGTTACTGTACTTGTAATGAAGTTGTATCCATTGAGAGAACTACATCTGCACCAACACTTAAATTAGATGATTAATCAGAGTACCAAGTAAAATAGGCAGCCTAACAATCTGGTCTGTTCTTGCTTTAACATCTACTTTGCAATGAAAAAGGCTATATTTGTCACAAATGTTTGATCACAAATAGCACAAATGAAATCACAAAGTTGTGCTCAATTCAAGCTCTGCCATGTCTCCAGCCAAGTGCTATTCGCTCTGACACTTCCATGATAAATTAGCATTATTCTTTAGCAATATGTTATACTATGTTCTCAATCTGCGTCACCAATGGCCAGCAAGTACACAGGTTACAGGTTACATTCAAGCAAGCTTCTCTAAAAGTACCTGAACGTGGAAACCACCTGCCAAAACTCGGAAGTTTGTGCATGCTCAAACCACTGACAGCATCAACTCCAATCCCAATACAAGGATTTTACAAGGTCCATTGAAACTAGTATAAACATGCACCCTTGCAGCATCATTAGTATAGAAAGGTATGATTCAGAAGAACATGAAAAATAGCAATTATCTCAGGTAAAAAGGCATCACTGGGTGAAAAATGGCATTTTCAATTGATGAGAAACGAACAATTTATAACTAGACTAAGCATAATCCTAATGCACCGACTGGCATGTCCCTCAGTAGACTACAAGTCAGTAAAGTAATAATTTAGCAAAAGAAATGCGGCATGCCCCCTTCTATACAAAAGTAATCCTCATGAAAAAAGAGCATCATGAACCACTTGGCTTTCCACAGGCCAGCTAGCTGAGTCTTAGTAAGAACAAACAATCATTGAATGAACCAAAATTGGTCTTCAAAACAATTCTACAACCACCATAGCCTTCAAAACTCTCAGCCTGTCAACATAAAATAGCCAAAAGCAATCAGACTGCGTGTACTCAAACAACTTTAACAAAACAAATAACAAACATGCACACGTTCGTTTCAGACTACCTATTAAATTCATTCCTTAGATAGATCAGCAGTTTCGGTGGAAGGTCCCCTCTTTCCATCATATCGCTGATAAACATGAGCAAATAACCAGAATTAAAACCAAACAATCACTGCCGCAAAAAAATTAAAAATAAATAAATAAAACAGGATGTCAGGTACAATGATACCTGTTTACCA
This sequence comes from Populus euphratica, assembly GCF_000495115.2. Taxonomy (NCBI): domain Eukaryota; kingdom Viridiplantae; phylum Streptophyta; class Magnoliopsida; order Malpighiales; family Salicaceae; genus Populus; species Populus euphratica. The sequence goes on along the minus strand of NW_011500362.1, from coordinate 113,953 downwards.
GTAGAGAATGGAACATATCTATACTTGATCATATGGGAAATCTGTCTCCTCATAGTAAGAAGGAATAGCATGACCCAGTAAATAAGTAATATCGGCCAAAACACCGGCACATCAAACACGAAGAAAAATGTCATTACAAAGGCAATACAACACGCCTTCGTAATTGAATACCTACATTCATAATTCCAATCAAATTCAGTAATTCCATCCCACATGAACCTTCCGCTTTCGTTAAACACTACCCAAAAAAATAAATTATCCAATTATTTAACATTTCTCATAAAAAGAAAAAAGCAATTTCACTACAAATCAAGAGACCCTAGAAACGGTCAAAATGAAAAAGTCAAAACAAAATAACGAATTGGATGCTGCCTTACCAGAACTTGAATTCGGGCAACCGGCGAACGAAGGGACGAAACTCATCGGATCCGCGAGTAGGAAGAGTGGGGCCGTCATGGATCTCAGGGTCAATTTGGGGCGACAAAAATCCAATCAAGAGATTAAGCAAATAAATACCAAGACCGTATGTGACTATGTAGAAGCCTTGAACAAGGTAGACGCGGATTGCATAGATCAATACTACGACTAAGCAGGAGATCCAACGGTAGAGGATGTGAGGGACCGTTTTGTCAAGAAAGTGTTGGTACCGCCGTGAGACAGCGTAGGACCACCGTGAGATGGTGGTTGCCGGGGTTGATGACAGAGAGGCAAGATCTTCTCCGGAGAGAGTCCCGCTTGGCTGACCGGTTTCCATTTCTGCTTTTTTCCTGGTTTACTGTTGGGGTTCTGGGTTTTTATAAGTTCAGTCCTTGTGCGCCTCTGATTTCGGACTTCGGGGAGAGTTTTTGTGGGTTAATACCTCTATCTCTGGATAAATTTCTTGAATTATTATTATTACAGAATACTACAGGCAAAGGGGCGTTGTTTGCACACTCACTTGACACCGTGGATTTCTATTTATTTTTTAATAATTTACTTTGATCTTTAAGTTTTATTTTGCACGATTTCATTTGATTGAAAACCATTTATTTTTTATTTTTTAGTTAATGATTAAATTGAAATAAAAAGCTTGAAACGAAAAAGATGCCGCAATATTAAAAATTGTATGAAAAATATATTTAGATTCTTAATTTTTAAATATAATACTATTTATATAATTTAAATCTCTTTAAATTTAAAAAAAAAATCACTTTTTATATCCAATTCCACCTACACTCTCACTCTTTATTGCAATGGCCATACAAGTTAGGCCACAAACTCCCGTGTCTAAATTTTTTTATTTTTTAGATTAAATATAAATTTAAAAGAAAAATATTATTAAATCCGATTAAATTCATATTCTAAGTCATAAATTTGACGAATTAAATCATTATATCTGGATTTTTTTTATATATTACTTTTTTTAACTGATATTTTTTTAAAAGTAATTTTTAAATTTATGTTTTGATTAATATATGTCATTTATGGTTTTGTTTTTTGCTTATTTAACTTTTTCAAATAAAAATTATTTTTTTATGGTGTTGTGTATATTTACTTTTTAAAAAGATTATTCTGGATCATTTATAAATGCTTTTATCTTTATTACAAAAGAATTTTATTTATGAAAATAAAAAATATTTATTTTCAGATAATTTTTTTAATAAATGCAGTCTTACATGATATTTTTTAACTTTTATTTTATTTAATCAATTTAATGTGTGTCATTTTTAATATCGAATTAATTTAATATCTTATCTTACAAGATTAAAAATCTTGATTTATATTTATCTCTTAATTTATCTAATTTTATTTTTAGTTATTGTTAATAATTTTTTTATGTATATTAACACACGTAATTCTCAATTTATTTAATTATATGTATGCATGAGCTTTTTAGTTTACCCTTAAATCTTTTTATGCACAAAAATTTCTCAAAAATTTTTTTATATATAATGTTTTTATAAAAAAAAAATATTTGGGATATAATAGACCACAGATCAAATAACTAGTAGTTAAAACAAAAAAAACTAGAGGTTTTCCTGTAGCAATTTCCCCTATTCATTATTATTATGAATTTCAATAATTCATTTTAAAAAAAATAGATTTAGTTCTTAAAGATTTTATTTTATATAATTGAGTTCTTTTAAACCCAAATTCCAACTCAATTGAATATTTTTTTGGAGCGAGGGTCGAATTGTAGGATAAGGGGTTCAAATACAAAACCATATTACTAAAAAAGCTATGATATCTATTTTATATTTTTAAAATATGATAAAAATCTATTTTATTTTTTTAGAAAGTATGCATGAAAAGTTTTTAAAATCTGGTTTAATGCAATTAAAACATTTAAGTTAATTAAATTATATTTTTTTTATCTTTTTATGTTTTTTATAATTTATTAACACAAATTAATAAATAAATAAAAATACAACCCACATTCTTCTTTATTACTATGTTGTACTCACATACCCCACAATTACATGATTATATACAATACAAAATCAAAATTTAAAAATTAAACACACATAAAATATCTATAAAATAGATATCATAAAATTCATGAAATAATCTAGGGAAGTTGCAAGAATTCAAAATTGTACAAAAACCTTTAAATTTACAAGAATAATGATGACGTGCGGATCTTACACGTTATTGTCAATGAAACAAAAACAGATAAATTGAATATTTTATTTTTATTTTTTTAGATTTATATTATCGATATTATACACCATCACCTGCAAAACAAAGAAAAACATACAAATAATTATTTTTACTTTCATGTTTTTTTTTTTTATATCTAACTCTTTCTTTGTTTTAATTTTAATTCTTTTTTAGGTGGTAATGACCGAAAGGAAGAATTAGTAAGAAGGAGAAGGCTAGTACAGGAAGGCTACTGTCTTAATATTACTGATTCTAAATAATATTGAAAATATAAAAATAATTATTTTTAAATAATATTTTTAATATATGCAGTTTTTTATAGTGTTTTTTCTAATTATTTTATTTAATCAATTTAATTGTATCTCTTTTTATATAATTATTTGCTTAAATAAAAAAATTATTTTAATAAATAAATTTAGCAAACATAATTAGGTAAATGTTATGTGAAATTAAATATTTTGATTTATATTTATTTTTAAATTTATTTATTTATTTTTAGTTATCGCTTATGGGTTTTGCTTTATTTATTAACACATATTTTTTGATTTATTTGATTACATAGATGTATATTTTTTTTTTCACTAAATTTTTTTAACTACAAAAACATGTTGAATATATAAATTTTTATTTAAAAAAAATATAAGCCATAACAAATTGTGGATCAAATATCTAGTTAAGACTAGAGTTAATAGAGTTAAATAGAAGGACTATTTTTTATCACGAGTAATGCAAAATATGCGAGTAAATTTCTTTTTAATGTACTATAGGGAGGTTTTTTAATATAAAAAAGGTTTAATACTGATTAACTCGACGATATCCCTCAAATAAAAAAAAAGAATTTACATATTAAACCTAAACATTAACAATATATATAATTACTTCCACCCTTTTAAAAATAAATATTTAATGTATTATTTTTTTATAAAGATAAAGTATATGTAAGCCATCAATGAATGGCAATGTCATCGATGAGTTCTTATTAAATAAAATATAAATAATAGTAATGTCTTTTTACAATTTTTATAACAGGAAACTTGATGATATCATGTTTTGCTAGGTTTTAAAAATTATAACAATTTGTATAATTATTAACAAAAACATAAAGAGACTGTCTTATTTCGAAGTGATTCACATGGTGTTTCATTTATTATTATTTTATTACTACTTTTTATTATTAATTTTTTTATTTTTTTTATTTTATTATTCATTGATGTATTTATTTAGATGTGGGGTTGGTATTTTATTTTTCTTTATTTTTTATGTGATTATCATAGTTTTAAAAAAGCATCCCAATATCAAGTTGGAGTTTGATTTCACTAAAAATAATTTAAATTTATTTTTTTGTAAGAAATTAAAAAAGAGGCAACCAAAATTAAAACAAAGAAAAAATGGCAAGCATTTTATTTAAAAAAAATATAATGTCAACTCTAGTTTTTTTTTTTTTCCTTTGAGCATCAAGTTTTTTTTTTTGTGAATTTGATTTTTCTATATTGTATTGATTGAATTTTAGGTTGATAATTTGTTTCTATCTCTTTTCTATGTGACTAGATCTAAAAAAAAGAAAAAACCTTCCACTGTTGGGTTTGCTATTAATTTCATGAAAAAAAAATTGAATTTTATTGTTTGAGAAAGATTTAAAATGTGGAGATCAAAATTACAACAAAGAAACATGGAAGGTCTTAAAAAATAACGTGTTAGCACCTTTGTGCTCCGGGATTTCTTCAGATTTTTTCTTTGATCCTTTTAGTTTGAAAATTAAACTATTTAATTTAAAACTTTATTTTACTCACGATTTAGTCCTTGAATTTCAGAGAAGAACATAAGTTCCTAGATTACGATGAAGGAGGGAAAGAGAGAGAGTTGACAAATAGCTTGTTTACGGTGGTAAAATTAATTATTCTTAGTTTCAATATATTTTATTTGATGAGTAAAGTTCTATTTAGGTTCTTCTTATATTGCAAAAAAAAGATAAATCAAGTCTTGGGAAATTTTTTAAATTTGGATTGATTTTTTAGTTTTAAATAAATAAAAAATTAATTAAAAATTAAAAATAAATTTATTGAGATCTTTAAAATATTTTTTTAATGGTTTAAATTCAAAAAATAGATGAAATGGGTTGTAGAATGCCTAGAAGTCAGCATTTTTTATAAGGTTTTTTTTATTGTTTTTCCCAAAAAGTAATTTCTTAAAGATTAATTAATTTACAATATATTATATATTATTTTTTAGAATTCTTCACTTAATCAAGAATGTATTTTAGATATTATTTTATTAAATTTCATTTAATTTTTACTTTGTTCTCAAATAAAATAATAAAAATATTTTTATAATATTAAAAACAATTACAATCAATTGTGATTTTTTTAATTTAAGTGAGTTGGTTCACTGTTATTATCTATATTTGTTACTATGTACTTAGATATAAAAATAATTTAAAAAATAAAATTATTAAATTTATTTGAATTTATAACCTGTGTAATATGTTTGACAGATTAACATAGATCAATTCAATTTATTTTATTTTAAGTATTATAAAAAAATTTAAAATATATTTTAAATCAACCCATGATTTTATTAATTATTTAAATTATTTTTAGATCCGTTAAATCAATCAAATAACATTAACTTATCCACACATGGTTTAATTTGAAACATGATTTAATTTGAAACCCTAACTATGAATTTCAATCTAAATATTTTAAAGTTGATCAATTTAGCTGATTTTGAGTTAATAATTAAAAATTTTCTTGGTACTGAAAAACACATTAGAAATACTTTAGCATTCACTTTTTATGTTCAATTGTTTTTTATTTAATCCGAACCGTTGACCTCGCATACATTAACTGTTGTTATTTAAAATAGTTCATTAAAATTGAGGTGATACCAATAATTAGATTTGAATGAAAAGATGAGGGTAAATTTACTTTTGCAATAATAATAATAATAATAATAAATATATGGATAATGAATTTTAACAGTAAATTAAAGATAGATAACATGATCCTGTGATTTTTTATAGCTCAATATAATTATAAAGAGCAATTAGGATTTCGTCCTTCCAAATTTATTCTTGTTTTCATTAAGGTTAATTTTAATTCACTCTCCAGGAATTCGGGCTAATCCATTTTCTTTCTTGAAGTTTCAATTGTATATTTTTTTTAAAAAAAAATCTTATCATATTTTTTAACATTTAGAATTAATGTTTTACCTCCATCCAAATGAATGATAAGGATCCAATTGCCTTTTTATATAGACAGAATTGCATACAACAGGGAGAAAATTTTCCATTAAATTTAAACCAGGAAAATGGAAAAAAAAAACATTTATTTGTAAATCATTATTAAATAATATAAAAGATTTTGATCAAACACATAGATTTATGATAACATATATAACTTTTGACTTTTAATTTCACTGTTGAATTATAATAAAAAAATTAAAAAAATTTAAAATACATGTTTCTTACAAAATTAAAATTTTATAATCATTTGAGGTTGATAAAGTTCTCAATGAAGACTTATAAGTTAAATTTGTCATAATTTTCTAGTTAATTTAGGATTTATTTTTTTATTTAGTTTAAAGCTCTTAAATTATTATTTTCAACTTTGTATAGAGTATTTGTTTTTAGTATATAAAAAACCTTAAATTTATAATATGGAGTTTTTTTAATTGAGACAATTTAAAGATAATTATTTATCAATAAAAGTTCAAATTACATTTATGTATAATCCATTTTTTCTAAAAGTTTGATCTTGTTCTTTGAAAATCAATGCTTAACTTTTGAAAGTAGAATGTGTTTTTATGGTATATTAGCTTTAAAATTTACCATGTTTTTTGAAAAATCAATCAAACCATTATAATTAGACTAAATTAAATTAAATTATAAGATGAATATAAATTCAAATTTTGTAAAATTCTAAGAAAAAAAAAGTAAACTTCTTTTCATAAAAAAAATGAATTTTCAAAAATGTATAAGGAGTAATTTAATATTCTAAACAATATTAAATATTTATAAATGATAAAAAAAAAAGATTTATTAAAATATTTCAAATGATCAAAATACTTTGAAATGTCTAAGAAACTTCTTTCTTTTCTAAAATCTTAATTTTTCTCAAAGAAAATAGCCAAGAATTTCTAAATTTCAGTTATTTTAATGGTTGATAATATTTGAAATTTTCATATTAGAGAATTTCATAATTTTTTTCTTCACTTAAATTCTTTTCATTTATTAAAAGAATTAATAGTTAAGAATTCTAGAGCCAACATGTTGACCATATTGTTGGTGTCACCATGTAGCAGAAGGAGCAAGAGAATAAGAAAGAGAATTAAGCCACATAGGAGAGTAGGAGAGAAAATAAAAATAAGAAAAGAGAAAATAAAAAAAAAAGGAAGAGAAAAGGAGAGTAAAAAATGAAAAAGGGACCAATTAGGCTTCTAGGAGAGGATAGAAAAGGAGGAAAAGATTAAAAAACAAAAAGAGGGGGAGAAAGAAAAACCTAGTTGACCAAGAAAAGAAAAGTAAAAAGACAAAAAAAAAAGAGAAGGAAAATAAGAAAATAAAATGAGATAAAGGGGGAGGATCTAATCAAGTCCAATATACCTAATAAAGCATAATGACACAACCAAAAGATTGATGTCTTCTTCCAAGTATAGGAGTATCGAAGTAATAAATAACTCAATAAAATCAGGATCGAACTACAAGAAGTTTAATTGTATAAATTATAAACAACAACAATACAACAACAACAATAATAACGATAATAGTAATAATAATAGTAATAAAAGAAGAAGAAGAAGTTGATGAGAACTTTAAGATGGAAGATCAATGTAAGGATCAAACAATGATAAAAACAAATATCAAGGTTAGAAGATCCACTAATGGTATATTAAAAAAGTATAATATAAACTCTTTTTATTACTCAATTGGAAACCACATATAAAGAAGATTCCAATTGAATTATAAGTTGTTAACATGATTACATTAGTTATCTTATTTGAATAACGCTAAAATTTGCAAATATTATCAGGTGTTCATGATTATAACTTATGTTAACAACAAATCAAGTTCCTTTTGTTGAGTGGGTGACCATATCTTGACTTGGTGACAATCCTTATCTTCTTGTCTACCAAAAACGTCATTACTAATATCATAATGTAAACAAACTTAAAACATGAAAGTTCTAGGAAATTGTCTCTACTTTTCAACAAAAAAAATTGAGGTCATTTGAACTTTTAAAACTCAAGATATAAGTTGAACACTAAACAGTGTCTGGACTGTAAAACAGATTCGGACTTCTATGTTGTTGCTAAGATTTAGACTTCCAAACAACATAATTGAGTCTTGCCTTCCCTTGAAAGTTTTAGGCCTATTTCTTAGTTTTCCATCAATATAAAGAAAACCTAAATCCAAGTTCTATAACTCTAGTTATGATCCAATTACCAAACAGTATTCCAGTTTGGACTAAACTAGCATCTCTTTTATAAGCTTCACCCTCTCTTTGTCCTTTCAATTTCAGTA
>NW_011500362.1:44785-105729 GCF_000495115.2 Populus euphratica | reverse complement strand
TTATCATAAATTAAAGGTATCTTATGGTATCAGACTTGTTATTATAAATCATACTTTAGTTAAGGAGTTATTGATACTTCAAGTGTAAAATGATAATATAAAACCTTGATAAAAATACATTTTTAAGTATTAATCACATAGTGAGAAAATAGAGAAAAAATAAAGGAAAAAAAGTGCATAAAACATGGGAGAAAATAGAGAAATATATATATATATATATATATATATATATATATATATTGCCGTAGATTTTCTGTGAACACGCATCACATAAGAGAATTCTCATCATTGAGATGAAGCTAACATCACCAAGAAAGAACATCATTGGAGGTTGAAAGTTATTGCATGCATTTTAAAACATGGTAGGCTTGTTCACTTACCAAACAAATTTTTTCCCTTGTTTTATTTTGGTCTTTGATTCTTCCATAACTCTTCAATTTAGTCTTAACTCAACCTAAACAAGCTTGATAAGGGAAAGAAAAATAAACAAAAAGAAAAGGAAAAATAGCCCAACCCATAAAGAAAAGTGAGGGAGGAAAAGAAAATTAAAGGAAAGAGAGGGAAAATGTGGTCAACCTAAACCAGCACAAACACTAATTCTTTGAGTGTCAACAAATCTCAATACGTGTGAAAACCTAATTCTCATCTTACAAGTTATCATTACAATGCACATTTAAATTCTCTAAGTTATCAATATAACACCTACATGAATTCTTTAAACTATCAGTATTGTGTTTATATGAAAGTCTTGTCTCACAACTTGTACTAATAAACTAGTTGCATAATCATTCATAACAAATGAAATATTTTTCTTGATTACTTCTATGAGTAGGTCTATGACTTTATAACCTACAAAGCAAATGCATGTGGTCTAAGGTATATAAATACCCAATGATCACCGAATATAGGGGTAACATAACATATCCATTTATATAGAGCACAACATTAATTCTTTAATTTTTTTTTCTTATGCTTTATTAATTTAAGTATTGTAGGGTCTTTTATTCTAAATAAATGACTTCTTTTACAGGAAAATATGGATTATAAATCTATGCCCAATTTACAAAAAAAAAAATCAAACTCATTAAACAACCATGAAAATTCCCAAATCCTTTTAAAGTTTTTGCAGCTTTGTTAGTGGTGATATTTATATAAACACAACAAAAGCTAGTTTGTTCCCTCCTCTTCTTATGTATTCATATGTTTAAAAAAATTTCATAATTGAAAACTTAGAAATGCTAAGGCACATGAGATTAATGACCTCTTCACCACACGTTAATCGGCCCCTATAGATCTCTAACAAATAGCCCAACAAATAAAGGTTCGTGTAAAGGTTGTTTTATCCATATAATAGTAGTTTAGAACCTTGCCTCTCCCTCAGAGACTGGCAATCACTAGTTTCACCACCTTTAGTATATAAACAACTTTAATTTGTAAGAGAAATAAGATAAAATGATGCACAATAAAGTAAGCCAGAGCATCATCATACTCCAACTTAACCTATAGAAGGCTATGACTATTATGATGAATGTTCTCAAACTAGTTACTATAGATACAAACTCTTAAAATAGAAAATAAAAATAAAAAATAGAACATCATCTAGTCACAATATAAGAGTAGTCATCAACATCACCTTATAAGAATCTAACTTGGATGGTCCTGAGAAAAAAAAGCCATGGTACGTGGTTAGATCTATTATTATGTAAGCTTTAGAGAATAAATACAACCCTTACTAGGTGGGTGGTTCTCCATTTTACAAATGAGTGTTGGATTCCAATTTATTTAAGGATTATATATCTATAAAGATAAATTTTTATAATTATATTGGACTTACAAACCTAAGGAACAAGTATAAAATGTATGAAATAACCTAGAATTAGTGATATAAGATAATGATGCTATATGTAAAATTCTTTCAATAACTTTTTGCAAGTTTACACAGGTATGATATCATAGCCTAAAGCTCAATTATATTCTTGACCTTAGTAATCTTTTCTTTAAACTTATTTTTCACCTCAGTACAAGCATAACAGCTAAAAAGAGCTGGACTAAGCTCTTCACCATTACACAATTAGAAAATAAAAGCTCTAAAACGTGTATGCAGAGATTTTATAAGAGGGCGCTTAAAGGGAGGGTTTATTAAACTCATTGACACTAAAACCTTAGTTAATGGAGTTTATGAAAATATAGTTTATGAGAATGACTAAACAATCTTAGATTAAACTCTCCTCTATTTAGGCAATTAGTAAAAAACCATAATTATAAAAAGAAAGCTAGTGTAGCAAGACAAGGATATCCTCAATTCTAGATACAAAAAGAAAAGCCTCGAAAGCATTGTTGATCTCTACTTATAATATCCCTAAAGCAGTGGGAAAAAAAAAAACTAAAAAGCTTCATTTGTAGTTTATTGGTGTTTTTCGAGCCCAAGATCATACCATTGAATCTCACATAAAATGAGGGATTCATTGTCATTAATAAACAAAAATTTATACAGTACCCCCAATGAAAAACAACACTAACACATACAACCTTAATAAGTATTATCTTTTTTCATAAAAATAAGGGTTATGATATTAAGTATTGTTACATACTAAAAAAAAATAGAAAAATTGATTGTTAAAAGTTACCTTCAATAATTCATCATGAAGAAGTCAAAACTTGAAGAAAAGAAAAAAAAAAGACTGGTGTGCCTCTATAAATTTTTCCCAAAATTAAAGTGATCTTTGAAAACTTTTTTATTTAAAATAATTATAGTTGGGCTAAAAAAGCATATGCAAATCAAGTTTTGGTTGCCTTATGACTCCTAAATTCATGGCATAACTATATCATCTTAATCTCTAAAGATGAAGAAGGGATAACATTCCCTTATAAATATGTCATAGTAATCATCATTATCATATCCAACCATAAGGTACACAAGGTAATTATAGATGATAGAAGCGTTATCAACATCCTCTCTAGATAAATAATGGTATAAGTAGGCATGCATCCTTTCAAGTTCACTCTAGTAAAAACTCCTCTGATAGGGATAGAAAATAATAATGTGCTAGTTGAGGAAATTATAAATATATCAGTAACTATTGGTAATTATCAATAATGTGCTAGTTGAGGAAATTATAAATGTATCAGTAACTATTGGTAATTATCTCAAATGTTGCATACTTTCACAAACCTTCATGGTAATAAAGATAAAACTATCTTAAAACATTATGTTTGAGGATTTTTTTCTTTATTAAATAAATACTTTGATTAGTACCATATACTTAGCCATAAGGTTCCTTACTGAAATGTGAATGACTATGGTGAGATAAAATCAAATAATGTTTATGGAATATGTCTTTACTTTCTTTATAGGTAAGAAGTCATTATAGATCAATCAATCAGTACTAAGTAAAGATGTATAAGATTGCAAAGAAATGAATATTTATAAACAAAGAGACACCATACTAGTACAATTAAATCTACTTTTAACCCTAGAGAAAAAAAATCCTTAAAGTGGTCTTTGATCATTTTAATGTCAAACTTTCCTTTCCTTCTAGCATTTAGATTACTTAAAATGTATTTTGAACTTTTATTTCATGAAAGTGGTATTTTCTTCATGATTCTTTGTTATGTTGTTATCTATAAGATTGCTCATCTTCATTGTTATATATACAAAATAAACACGTATCTAAATAAAATCTTTATATAAAATCTCTATAATTCCATATAATAATCTTCCTAAAAAATTTATTATGGTATTTTCTCCATAAGATTCTCTACCTATGCAGGAGTTTTTCTCGTCAGGCTCAAAACAACACTTATCCCCAACACAGTGAAATCACCAAGAAATAACATAGCCCAAATATAATAAAAAGCACTTCTATGTGTGATAGCATAATACTTACCACAACATAAGTTTGCCCAAGCATAAGGCATTCTCCACCATGAAAATGGTCTCCATGGAACCTTTTCTTCACCTAAGTATAAAGCAATCTTTAATGGAACTTAAATACCAAAACACCCTATGCAAGCTCTCTTTAGCTATATTTTATAAAGAACCTTTATTTGACTCGGACAAAAGCATGCCTACTCCTCTCAGGATAACTTGCCTAAAAAGTTCATTGTCTTATTTCACTCTTAAATATAAAGGATAATTGACATTAGATGATTTTGATTCACACTCTTATAATTTATCCTAACTCCAACTCTTAAAATACCCCTTCAAGTAAAAAGTAAAGTTTTTGAAACTTCGTATAGTTTCAAAAACTAAATGGAGAAATTAATAAGGCAAGATAAATTAGCCTAACCAAGTGCAAGAAGAGGTGAAAGAAGAAGAAAAAAATAGAGAGAGAGAAAGAATGAAAGGCTCAGCCAAGCCCAATAAGGGAAAAAAGGAGTAAATAAAGAGAGGAGAAGATAAAACAAGATGAGAGGATAGAAATAGAAAAAAAAATAAAAAAAGGCTTAACCAAGTCCGAATGAGAGAAGCAAAAAGGGAAAAGGAAATAAAATATCAATTAGGCTTATAAATGAAAAGGAAAAGAAAAGAGGGGGGAAAGAAAAGGAAAAGATTGTCATAGATACGTATTATATAGGAGGATTTCCCTTGTCAAGATGAAATCAAAATCACTAAGAAAGACTTCATCAAAGGCCAAGAATTATTGCACACATAACTAGAAATTGGCAGGCTTGTTCACTCGTCGACGCATGTCATATTCTTTCTATATCAATCACTAACAGCAGATCAAAACCTAACTTAAATAGATTTAAAATCCTTCTTTTCCCAACTCTCAAAGCTGAATCAACTTGTTTCTACTCGTCGACGCATGTCATATTCTTTCTATGTCAATCACTAACAGCAGATTAAAACCTAACTTAAACAGATTTAAAATCCTTCTTTTCCCAACTCTTAAAGCTGAATCAACTTGTTTCCCTTTTCATCGATCAAGACCCTATTTATTTTCTATTCTCTTATCCCTCTTGAGAACTGGAAATCTCCCCTCAAAAGCCAAGTGCCACAGAAAGGAAAACTTGGAAACATTTACTAACAGAATCTAACATAATACATCCATTTTGTTTGACCAATATCATTCTCATCTATACTTTCTTTCTAATTTAGCAGCCTCCATCTTCTAGAGAGCATACCCTTTATTTCTACTCTTTCTCTCATCTAAGAAAAACTAACAATCTAAATAAAAAAAAGAAAATAATTTTCTTTTCTCGTTAGATCTCATACTAATGAGGACAGTGGAACAAACAACCCGCTTTAGCAACTCAAATAAAAGAAATAACAGAAAGATGAGAGAAGTGATTAGGTTTTTTTGTGATTTTGACTTTATATTGCAAATGGGTTGATAGTGAAAAAATAAAACGTTAACGCTTTATGTATATAAAATAGTTGGGTCTCAATTGGATTTACTCGGGTCAACCAAGTGCCGAGTTGACTTTCCGAGTTGACCGGGTTTTACCAAGTCAATTTCCTAACCAGTTTTTTCATCAACCCGACCGGTTCCAGCCCCGGATCCTGGATCGACCTGCCGGGCCGTGCCAATTTTTAAAAATATGGTTACTAATATGAGTAGATTTGCGACCCTACGACCTACAAAGCAAGTATATGCGATATGAGGTATACAAATGCTCAAGGATCACCAGGTATAGAGATAGCAACACAATAGATCCATACATGTAGACCACAACAGATATTCTCCTATATTTTATTTTTTTTATGTACTATTTTTCTTCTAACATACACTATCAGTCCAAACTCATTAAACAGTTGTGTAAAGATTTAGATTTGTTAAAAGTTTTTTCAAATTCATTGGCAAACATGGATTAAGGTCTTTTCATAAATTAAACAATCTACTCAAACAATTTACTCAAACCAGGTCAATCAAGTAATTAAATATTTTTACCCTGTAATTTTAAATTAACTAATCATAAAAGTAGAAGATTGAAATTAGTTTTCATATATAATAAAAAAAGAAACAACTTGATACCTTCATCCTAGAACATTTGACTGAGAAAAATCATAAAAAAAATAATCGGCGTGTATTGTTCAATGAACACCACCGAGACGGTGATAAACAGTGACTTTGAATTTTCGAGTCAATATATATCATTGTCGAGACACCATCACAATTTCTCGCCTGGTCTTTCTGAATTGTGCGCCTCAACCATGCCCTGCAAGCTAAGATACTTCCTACGCTCTCGTACTTCTATGAAATTATTCCAAGCAATTAGAATTCAAGCATCATAACTTGCCAGTAGCTCCTTAGAACCCGCATGGGACTGTATCATCATGAACAGAAGCCACTAAGAAGACAAAATTTAGCTCAAAGGCTGAAGTCGACATCAATATAAAAGACAGCTAACAAAGGCAAACCAAATATTGTATGCCAAAACATCCAGAACATTCGGAGACCAATATATCAGTCATGCTAAAATAACTGAACTGGACCATGAAATGTGTCTCAGGCAGCTTGTCTTTAGAATTGGCTATCATTTGCAACAACACGGTTTTGAAAAGGAGAGAAGTGCTGCATCTTTCGTTTAAAGTCCAAGGAAGACTCAGTTGCCAGTATGAACCACAAAATTAGGACCGGACCACAAGGCTGCTGTGCTGCAAGAAGCCACGCAGCATTCAAGAAACCACAGCCATCGTGATCAACACATGAGATTTTTTGAGAACATTCGGAAGTGATAAACAAAATGCTATTTTACTCTTTTTTCTATACAGATGTTATTTTTACGTGTTAGTTTTTATAAAATTATTTTTTTTAATTACACATGTCATGAATTTAATGTGTTTATCTAGATCAATTTAAATTAATTTTTATTTTATTTTTTTAATATTAAATTAATTAAAAATCAAATTATTTTTAAATTCATCTAGTTAATTTTAAACTCATCAAGTTAATCAAGTCTATCTGGTTAGTAAAATAATTATATATTAAATATATTAAAATGCAATTAATTTCTCTAAATGGCTGATGGCTGTTTACCGTTTGAATGTACATAAGAAAAGAAAACAAATATATATATACATATATATATATGTAAAGCCATTTTTAAATGGGAGATGCTCTAATGGTTACTTCACTTTTTTTGTTACAGAATAATAGAAAGCATATCTTTCTAAATAATTTAGTTACCGTAAAAAAATAAAAAAAAAATTCAACGGAAGTAATGGCTACTTCAAGTTATGGAAGAAAAAAACCCAAATACAAGTGTGATAAGAAAGAAATAGAGACAGACTGACTGATAAACGGAAGTTCTTCCTGTTTTAATTTAACTTCTAAGAAAATTGAACAAGTCAACATATACTGTGAAATATAAGAATCAAGTAATTTGCGCAACCATTAGAAAAAGAAGAGGGCGAATGGATCAAGAGTTGGTTTCTCATTTTACCGACTCCTACAAAAATCATTCACAGATTGCTACTTGAACTATCCCCGTGATTTGATGACTTGTTAAACGCACAGGGCACTAAATTCCTGCTGGCAAAAAACCCTAGCTTCGCCCTAAGCAAAGCCAATCTCCCAATGCTGACTGAAGGGCCATCACCGACAACTACTTGGTCACCCATCACCGGGAACTCCACACCACTTTCTTGACCTCCAACATCACTGCCACTGGCATCCAACCCTTCACTTTCAGCAGCATCGAAACTAACAACAAGTGATCCCTTGCGCCGCAACAACCAATTCACAACTTCACTACTAACTCCTCTGCATTTCTTGACCTTAACCTTAACCAAATTCGGACATCCCCAAGCAAGTGCTTCAATGGCAGTATCAGAAATAGCACAGCCCTTGATGCAAAGCTTCTTTAACTCCACACATTTAGCTGCAATGCAAGCAATCTCCGCATCACCAATAGCTCCAATCCCGCACAATGCCAATCGCTCCAATCTCTGACAGTTAACAGCAATTGCTGCCATACTCAAATGCGTAACATTAACACAAATCAAAACAAGCTCTTGTAACTCCGGGCACTGTTTTGCTACAGCTATTAAACCCTCATCTCCAATCCGATTAATATTCCACCCATCAATATGAAGCTTCCTCAACTTCCTACAATTCTCTGCCACAGAAACAAGCCCTAAATTTGAACAGTCAGGATTCCTCACAATATGCAAACTATCTATATTTACACATTTGGCAATTGCTCCTAGTCCAATATCACTCACTTGCAACCTCTCTAAATGAACATCACTCAAAATCCCATTTCCATTCCCAATTTTTACAAGCACACTATCCCAATCACCTAAACAACGAATCACTTTCAAGGTCTTAAGCTTCTTGCATTCAACGACAAGCGGTTCAAAGCATTGCCCATTAACCAACTCCTTCAAACAAATGGATTTTAAACTTAATGCGGCCGCGCCGGGAACGATGATCAATTCGTTCCAATTATTGACACTTCTAAGCCGCTTAATAGTCAACTCTTCAAGATCAGTACAATACTTTAACATCCAATTAATTCCTTCAACCCCGAAATTGCACGAACCGCACGAAAATTTCGTCAAGTTCTTACAATTTTTAGCAAAGTTAGCCATACCTAACTCAGTCAGTTCACGACATCCACGGAGCTTGAGTCGCGTGAGATTCTCGCACCGGATAGAAATCATCAGCAACGCATCGTCATTTAAGCTAACAGATTTCCGACCACACCGGAGAGATAGTTTAGCAACCGAATGGAATCGAGTAAAGATCGAAGGTACATAGGAAATAATCTCCGATTGCGCAATCAGAGAGAGCCGGCGGCGACTTTGAGCATCGACGCGTAGCCATCGTTTGCAGACAAGGGATGATCGTTTGCGGTCACCGGCTTTGAGAAGCTGGAATATGTAAGCTAAACAATCGTCTGGTATGTCCTCCGTGTGGTCTCTGAGAGGTCCGATATTGATTTCGTCGGCTAAATCTGAGGATTCGGATGAGATGGTCGCGGGGGTTAAGAATCGGTTGATTGAATAATTAGTGGTGGAAGATGATTGGCCCATTTGATGAGTGAGAAAACAAGCCACTGGAGCAGCTGGTTCCAGAGGAGGTCCCGTCGTGTTAGGATTTGGAGTTTTGCTTTGCACAGAGATTGATGGGAGAGGGAGCGGGTGTGCTAGGTTATAAAAGACGAAAAGGATAATTAATAATTATATGGTTGAAACTGCTCCTAGGCAGTCAAAACAAACGAGGAGGGAGGGAGGGAGGTGCGTGTCCTCGTCGTAATCGCCACGGACCGACTCAAGTTATAATCTGGTGGGCGTGGAGATTACGTATGAGCGAGGCATGTTCGACGTATTTTTGACAACTTATGCTTCTATTTTCATGTGCTTTTTAAAATTGTTTTTTTATTTAAAAAAATATTAAATTGATTTTTTTAATGTTTTTTTAACAAAAAAATACTATATACCACAATCTCAAACATCTCTAAATATTAGGAAAGGTAAGGTATTTTTATTTATTAACAAGTTTTTTAAAAAAATTAAAAAACTACTATAGTTTAAAAACAAATTGATATAATAGTACAATTTATACATGTTGTGATTATAAGACATGACATTCAACTTTATCGTTATTAAATACAACATATCAAAGAAATTATAAAATGTGTTGCATAAATTACGATAAAAATAAGAGAGAGAAAAGATAAAGAAAGAAATTATAAAGATATATTAAAATTTCAGTTACAATATTATCAAAAAAATCTCGATAAGATAAATTTAAATATATCAAGAAATATCAATGACAATGACCAGAGTGGTCATACTTGTCATAAAATAAAATAAAAAGTAAGTCATTTGTCATCTTTGAGTGTCAAGTATGATCCACTCTCGTCATTGTTGGTGACCTTTCTTTGTGTCATTGGATACATCTCATCAAAATCTTTTTATAGTGCTAGTGGTGTCATATTCAAAATTTCATTGTGCCTTTGAGATCTCTTTTTTTGTTTCTTTTCTCTCTCTCCTCTTACTTTACAAATTACAATGAAAATGAGAGAGAGAAAGAAGAAAAAAAAGACCTTAAAGACACATCAAAGCTTATATTATGACATTAATATTATTATCGAAAAGATCTCAACGAAATGAATATAACTACATCAAAAAAGATCATCAATAATTATTAAAGTTGGTCACACTTGCGTTCAAGAACAAGTGAGCCACACGTCATATTTGGACAATAAGTGTGGCTCACTATGATCACTATTAGTGATTGTCCTTAGTATGATTGGATTCATCTCATCAAGATTTTTTTATGGTATCAATTGTGTTATAATTGAAAATTTGATAAGTCTTCAAAATCTCTTTCTTTGTTTTTTCTCTTATCATAGTTTGTCCATTTTATTTCACAATTTCTTTAAAATATCATGTTTTTAAATAGCAACAAGGTTAAATATTATGTTTCACAATTGCAAGATGTACAAATTGTGATATTATGCTAAAAAAATTTAAATTGTGTTATTTTACCAATTATTTTTTATAGAAAGATTGCTAATTTTCAATAATGATGAAATTTTGAGAAGGAATTAATATTATATTATAAGGGACATGGATGAGTGGAACAACTTTAAGGAAGGAAAGTGTTGTTTGTTTTATTTTTTTAAGAAAGCTAGCAGAAAAGAAAAAGGGCATGATGTCTTTAACCCCAGGAGCTTGCTTTGAACAGCAGAAATTGAAGTTCATCAGTAGAAATTACAATGAGAATAAGAGAGAGAGAAGATAAAGAAAGAAATCTCGGAGGCACATCAAAGCTTCAATTACAACATTACTAGTATCATCAAAAAGATCTTAATGAGATAAATCTAAATGCACTAAAAAAGTAAGTCACCTGTCATTTTTAAATGTCAAGTGTTGCCTATTTTGGTCACTATTGGTGACCTTCTTTGGTGTCGTTGGATTTATTTTATTGAAATTTTTTTTATGGTGCTAGTAATGTCATAATTGGAATTTTATTGTACCTTTGAGATCTCTTTCTTTTTATTTCTTTTCTCTCTCTCATCTCGCTTCATAAATTACAATGAGAATAAGAGAGAGAGAGAGAAAAAAAAAAAGAGACTTTGAAGGAACATCAAAGTTTATATTAGGACATTACTATTTTTAGTGAAAAGATCTCGACGAGACGAGTTTAACAAAATAAAAAAGATCATCAATAATGACTAGAGTTGGTCACACTTACCTTTAAAAATAATTGAGCTACCTGTCATTTTAAGCAATAAATGTGACTTACTCCGATTATTATTAGTGATTTTTTTTTATAGTTGAATTTGTCTTATCCAAGTTTTTTTTTTTATGGTATTAGTAATGTCATAATTAAAACTTTAGTATACATTCAAAATCTTTTTCTTTATTTCTCTCACAAGGGGTTTGCTTCCTCTATGGTCTCAGGTTCGAGTCCTTGGTTGCTCATATGATGGTCACTGGAGGTTTACATGGTCGTTAACTTCAGGGCCCGTGGAATTAGTCGTGGTGCACGTAAGCTGGTCCGGATACCCACGTTAATCTAAAAAAAAAAGTTTCACAATCACAAGATGTACAAATTATGATAATATGCTAAAAAAAATTTTAAATTATGTTATTTTACCAACTATTTTTTAAAGAAAGATTGCTAATTTTAATAATCAATGAAATTTGGAGAAGGGATTAATATTATATTATAAGGGACACGGATGAGTGGAACAACTTCAATGAAGGGGTGCTGTTTGTTTTGTTTGAAGCACTATAATCATAATTTAGGCCCTTTTATTTTTATTTTATTTTTTTAAGAAAGGCAGCAGAAAAGAAAAAGGGCACGATGACTTTGACCCCATGAGCTTGCTTTGAACAGCAGAAATTGGAGTTCGTCAGCGCACTAGCTGGAGGAGGGATAAAGCTAGGACCAACCTTCAACACCAGCAACCCGTGAATCGGTCTTTTGCAATTTGAAGACCGCTTGGTTTTTTTTAGTTAGGTTGATAATTTGATATTTAAAGTCTAACTCGTATAAGGATTTTTAGTTGAATTAGACCAACCAGTCTTCTAATCAAACATATTTGACTCGTCGAGTGTTTTGTAATTTTTATCCAGTTAAATTCAATTTAAATTTTACTATGTTAATATCTTGAAAACATAAAATATTTTTCTAATAAAAAATAATTAATATAAATTTACTTAATAATCCAAAGAATTCTAATTATTATTTTTCATTAGTATTCAAACAAGTTCAATAACTATTATTGGAGTAGAACTTTTAATACCATAAAATTTTTTTTATGAGTTTTTTTTAAGCTGCTTCACACCTTTTAATATAAAATATATACTAATTATTTGGTTATATAAAAAAGTGATTTATATAAAAAAATATCTTTTTACTCCATCATACGAAGGGAGTGTTTAAAATTGTGGTGTAGAATATTTTTTAAAATGATTTTTTATTTGAGAATATATCAAAATGATTTTTTTTTTATTTTTTACATCAACAAATTAAAATAATTAAAAAAACACTAAAAAAATATCAATTTAATGATTTTTCAAATAAAAAATTCAAATACACCTAAAAAATAAAAGTAAAAGCTATGTCAAACATCCTCAAAGTTAAAGTCATGAGGCTTAGAAAATATCGATAATTAATATTAATACTTGTAATTATATTAAAAAAAATTAAAATAAGGATCAAAAGGTAATGAAATATTTGATAATTGTTTTTGTGTATTCCAAGTAGAGAGTATTATAAAAGCAACTTGTTGGTATCAAAATTGAGAATTTAGCAAGGAGTTGTATTTTCTTTTAATTTGGCCATGAAAATGATAGATTTTAAAGTTTGTGCGCCTATACAAGTAATTATCAACAAATATACATAGGATATGTTTGTTTACAAAAAATGTTGTTTTTTTTAAAAAAAAAAGATTTCATGGAAATTTGGAGAGGAGGGATAAAGCTAGGACCAACCTTCAACACCAGCAACCCGTGAATCGGTCTTTTGCAATTTGAAGACCGCTTGGTTTTTTTTAGTTAGGTTGATAATTTGATATTTAAAGCCTAACTCGTATAAGGATTTTTAGTTGAATTAGACCAACCAGTCTTCTAATCAAACATATTTGACTCGTCGAGTGTTTTGTAATTTTTATCCAGTTAAATTCAATTTAAATTTTACTATGTTAATATCTTGAAAACATAAAATATTTTTCTAATAAAAAATAATTAATATGAATTTACTTAATAATCCAAAGAATTCTAATTATTATTTTTCATTAGTATTCAAACGAGTTCAATAACTATTATTGAAGTAGAACTTTTAATACCATAAATCCTTTTTTTTATGAGTTGTTTTTTTAAGCTGCTTCACACCTTTTAATATAAAATATATACTAATTATTTGGTTATATAAAAAAGTGATTTATATAAAGAAAAATATTTTTCCACTGCATCATCATATGGAGGGAGTGTTTAAAATTATGGTGTAGGATGTTTTTTAAAATAGTTTTTTATTTAAGAATATATTAAAATATTTTTTTTTATTTTTGATATCAACACATTAAAATAATTAAAAAACACTAAAAAAACATCAATTTAATGATTTTTCAAATAAAAAATTAAAATACACCTAAAAAAAAAAAGTAAAAGCTATGTCAAACATCCTCAAAGTTAAAGTCATGGGGCTTAGAAAATATCAATAATTAATATTAATACTTGTAATTATATTAAAAAAAGTTAAAATAAGGATCAAAAGGTAATGAAATATTTGATAATTGTTTTTGTGTATTCCAAGTAGAGAGTATTATAAAAGCAACTTGTTGGTATCAAAATTGAGAATTTAGCAAGGAGTTGTATTTTCTTTTAATTTGGCCATGAAAATGATAGATTTTAAAATTTGTGCTCCTATACAAGTAATTATCAACAAATATACATAGGATATGTTTGTTTACAAGAAAAGTTGTTTTAAAAAAAAAAAGATTTCATGGAAAATGAATTTTTAAAAATTAAATTATTTTTTGATATTTTATAGTATTATGAAAAATAAGTTGGCAAATATTTTCTAATGTTTTGTTATGTTATAGGAAAAAAGATGAAAAATAACTTATTAATATTTTTTTCAAGTTTTATTAAAAAGTAGAAACCAAATCTGACAGATAAAAAAATAAAGAAGAATAATATTAAAAAAAAATTAAAATTTATTTCAAATAAAACAAAAGGTAATTAAAAGAATGAAAATCAAATCTAACAGATAAAAAGTTTGAAAAATGATAAAATAAAAAATAAATTTTGAATTTCATAAATTATTTTTAAAAATAAATTGCAATCAAAATAATAAATATCAAATTTGATAGATAAAAAAATCAATTAAGAAAAGGATTAAGAGAAAAAAATAACAATCAAAAGATAAAAATTAAAGTTGATATAAAAATAAAATTAAATAAAATTCTAAGGGTTCATATTGAAAAAAAAATAAAAATAAAATATATATTTGTCAAAAGACTTAGTACCAAATTTAATATAATTAACAAATAATAAAATATTTTTTTAATTTTTTATAATTTCTATATAGTGTTTTCCACCCAAAAAAATTAAAAAATAATATTTTTCTGAAAACCAAACTAAATTATTTTTTATTAATCAACTTTATTAATGATAAATAAACACAAAACAATTTAAAAACTAGTTTTTAAAAAAGTATTTTTTTTATAGAACAAATGGGACATAGTTTCTTAACATTAAAGAAATGAAGTAGGAATTTTTTTTTTGTAATTATATAATCCAACTAGATTAAAAAAAAAACTTATAATACGATCAACAAATTTAACTATTTAGTATTGTTTTGATTTGTATCCTACGATCCTAAAAAACTTCTTATCATTCACTTCAAATTCAGTAATTTGGATTTGATACGAGAAATATCGTGATAAAAAATTAAAGTTTTTTTTTTTTCAAATTTTATCATAGATCGAGTATCTATATTTAATTTGAATGTATTGAACATAACAGGAGATGATGGACGAGATTTAATCGCTTTCATGTTATTTGATTAATTTATAAAATCATATATACAGGAAGTTTCTCCCTTTCTTTCATAAATATTTTTCAAATAAAACAAAAGATAATTAAAATAACGAAGATTAAATCTAATAAATAACAAATTTAAAAAATAATAAAATTAAAAATAAAATTTTAATTTTATAAATTATTTTTAAAAATAAATTGCAATCAAAATAATAAATATCAAATTTAATAAATAAATAAAATCAATTAAGAAAAGAATCAAGAGCAAAAAATAACAATCAAAACATAAAATTAAAGTTGATATCAAAATAAAATTAAATAAAATTCTAAGGGTTCATATTGAAAAAAAAATAAAAATAAAATTTAAAATAACATATATTTTTTTTAAAAGACTTAGGACCAAATTTAATATAATTAATAAATAATAAAATATTTTTTTAATTTTTTATAATTTCTATATAGTGTTTTCACCCAAAATAAAATTAAAAAATAATTTTTTTCTGAAAATCAAACTAAATTATTTTTTAATTAAAAATTATTTTTTATTAATCAATTTTATTAATGAAAAACAAATACAAAAAAGTTTGAAAACTAATTTTTTAAAAATATTTTTTATAGAACAAATGGCACATAATTTCTTAACATTAAAGAAATGAAGTAAAAATCTTCTTTTTTTTGTAATTATATAATCCAACTAGATTAAAAAAAAAACTTATAATACAATCAACAAATTTAACTATTTAGTATTGTTTTGATTTGGATCCTACGATTCTAAAAAAATTCTTATCATTCACTTCAAATTTAGTAATTTGGATTTGATACGAGAAATACTATGATAAAAAGTTAAAGTTTATTTTTTTCAAATTTTATCATAGATCAAATCATTTATATTTAATTGTTGTTTGATTAATCTTTATCGTTATTTTTATATTTAGTTGATTGGTTAATATTATTATCTTTCCTTTTATATATATATATATATAATTCGACTTGATTGTGTTTTACTTTTCTTTCATACTTTAAAAAATTATATTTTACATCAAACAAAAATTTTAGAAAGGATGGAAAAAAATAAAATTACACTTTTATATATATAAAGTGAGAGCTCAAGCTATAAAAGTTTTTTTTTTTGTAATTATCCATTTCTTAAGGCAAAAATAGCCCTAAAATCATTTTATTTAGACAATTAACTAAGGAAAATCTTATTGCTAAGTATTTTATTCTTAGTTTGTATTACATCATAACCTATGTTATGTTGTGGGTTGAATCAGAATTATTTTGAATATGAAAAACATATGGGCATTGCTAACATATTTTTTAATAAAAAAAATTTTTAATTGTGTAAGAGTTAATTTGATATCACTTAGCTAATCTGACAGGTCTAAAATTAACCTAGAAGATTAGAAAAACATGATTTAACTAAAAAAAAAACTTTCAAGGTAATATCTGTTTTAAAAAAACAATAAGACGACGATATGTTACATTGACTAATGTTAACTTATGAAATTCATAACTTAGGACATGAGTTTATGATAACCCTATAGAAAAAAAAATTGATACAAATTATAAAGTTCAATTTTCAATCAAACTTAATGTTGAATGATAAAATTAAAAAAATAAATAATTAAAAGAAGACCTAAAAAAAGACCCATGTAAACCCAAGTTAACTTACCAAATATGTGATTTATGTTATGAGACTAAGATAACCCCATAAAATTAAATAAAAATAAATTATAAAGTTTAGTTCTAAATATCAACCTAATGTTAAATAATGAGATTGAAAATAAATAAATAAATTACTCGGGTCGGGAGATCATTATAACTTTATAAAAAATAAATTAAAACAAATTATAAAAAAAAATTCCTAAACAACCCAATATCCAAGAATGAGATTGAGAAAAGAAAAGAAAATGGTTTAACTAAAATAAATTTCAGGACAACATCTTTTCTTAAAAAAAATACAGTGGTAATATATTGGATTAACCCGTGTCAACTTATATTATCTTACCCAATCCACAAACTAAGTCATAAGACCGTGATAAACTCATAAAAAGTACATATAAATAAATTATGAAGCTCAATTTTTAATCAACCCAATATTGAATGATGAGATTAAAAAAAAAATAACAAAAAAATAACCTTAATGAACACATGTTAACTTACCAAACTAATGACCCATGTCATGAGACCAAAATAACCCTAATAGAAACAAATTATCAAGTGCGATTTCTAATATCAACCAAATATTAAAAGATAATATTAAAATATCAATTAAAAAAAAAATGACTCAATCAACTCAAGTTAACTTATTATACTCACGATTTATATCATTAGTCTGTGATAACCCCATAGAAAAAAAATTAAAAAAAATTATAAAGTTTAATTTTTAATATTAAAAGATAAAATTGTATAAAAAATCAATTTAAAAAAGGACAAAAAATAACCCTGGTTAACCCAATTTAACTTGCTAAACTCACGACCTATATAATGAGACCATGGTATCCTCAAATAAAGTAAATTAAAATAAATTATAAAGTTCAATTATTAATATCAGTCAATATTAAAGGATAAAATTAAAAAAAATAAAAAATAACCCTGATTAACATACCAAACATGAAAGAAAAATCATATAAAAATGAAATTAAAACAAATATTATTTTTAATCAATCTAATATTAAAATAAAAAATGAAAAAATAAAATATTATTCCAATAAATAGAGCTTTATAAACAAGTGAATTCACTTTTCTTTTTAATTATTGTTACTAGCCTTGATACCTGCTGCGCTCCATTGTAGGCTAGATTAAAATTCAAGTTTAGCATAAAAAAGAAGAACATGTAAGGTTGTTATGATTTGGTTCATATAAAGAAAAATTTAAAATGAAAATAAAAAAATTAATCAATAATTATATACATAAATCTCATCCAAATCAAATTGAAACAAATATAATTTTTAATTAACTCAATATTAAAATTTAAAATTTAAAAAAAAAACACAAAAAATATTGTTCTTGTTAATAGAGATTTGTGAGAAAATAAATGATGAATACACCTTTCTTTTCAATTATTGTTATTAGTCTTGATATTTGCGCTTTACTATAGGCCAGATTAGAAGTCAATTTTAGCATAGAAAAATAAGAATATATAGCATTGTTAAGTTTTTGTTTAAACATAAAAAAAATTAAAATGAGAATAAAAAAATTGTTGTTTGTGTTTAATAAAAAAATCAATAATTATATACACAAATCAATCTTTAAAAGACTTGTTAACGATAACCAAATACTAAATCAAAAAGTTGAGATATAGATATAGATATAGATAAAAAAAAAATATATCCTTTAGTTGTACCACGTTATTTATTTATTTTTATTTAATCGCATGCCAATATTTTTTTAGAAAAAGTAAGAATTAAAATTAAAGCAATGAAAAATAATTCTCTAATATAGATCCTCTTCTTCTTATTAATTTTACTTGGCCCAAAGATATAACTTATTGCATGTAGGGTTTCAAGTTAAATTATGTTGGAGTTAGCCTCATATAACCTATTTAATTAAATGGGTCAAATCACAACTCAATTATCCCATTAAAAATCCAATTTGACCAAAAACATTTCAATTCATAGTTATTTAAGTTTTTAAAATTTAAGATGATGATATTTTTTAACAAGAGTTAACCTATTAAATAAATTATAACCCATTTAGATTTAATAAATGTGTTTTTTAAGATTGGATTTTATATATAGTTATATGATAACAAAAATAGATATACAAATGAAAGAAGTTGAGTAAAATTTAAGAAAGAAAAAAAAATGAAATATCATGAAGGGCTATACAAAAAACATGTTTGTTAATATTAGAAAAATATACTATAATATTATTAAAAACAAAGTAAATTTTGAACAATATTTCGTTAGATAATATCCCAAATATATTTTTAATTCATTTTTTAAAATGAATTTCAATTAAAAAATTCAAAGCCTAACTTGATTTTAGAAAATATAGAAATATTAAAGAGTTAACTTGTTTAACTTATTTTTTAAAATATTAAGATAATGATATTTTGAATCAAAATAAATCAATCTAGTTAATCATTAAAACTCATAATATGAGTTATTGACATACTTAAGTTTAATAAGTTTTTTTTTTATAATTCACCTTTTAATTAATTATACAATAATAAAAATAAATATTTGCAAGAAAGATACCAAAGAACATTCAAGATAAAAAATAATAATAATAATTTTAGTCACTTTAAATTTAGATTCAAGAAAAAATTAATTAAAAAAAAAACATGTCAGGTGATTGAACCTAAATAAGCCATTATACTTAACCTATAAAATAAAAAGATCATGCATGTAGGCTTGTAAGACCAAGCCTATGTACATTTTCATTTTATTTTATGGGGTTTGTTGAAAAGATAACACACCTTTTTTTATAAAAAAAAATAAATAAGCAAACATTAAACTGTCTTAAAGTATATAATTCAACCACTAAAATAGTAATTAGAAAATTATGGCTAGTGAATTTTTGGTCTAAGAAACAAATTTTTAATCTATTTTCACCTAAACAAATCAAATGAATATTCTTAAAAATGTAATCTATTAAAAATACACTTAAATCAATCCAAAAATACAAAATCAAGTCATGATTTTTTTTTTCAGTCCAATCTCTTTTTTTACCAAGAAAAGGGGGAAAGATATATAAATAAAATTCTCATTTGTCAAAAGGAACTTATTAACACAAAAAAGCTAATTTTGTCATTAGAAATTGATTATTTGTTAAATTTTTTTTCTTCTTCATCGTTTCTTAATGAGTCTCTCTCTCTCTCTCCTCTTTTAAATCTAAAAAATGCAAAATAAATGAAATAAAGTTTTGAACCAAAACATTTAATTAGAATATTAAAGAGGCTAAAAACGAAATTTAGCACAATCTAAAAGGAAAAAAAAAACAGTGGGGTGAAAAAAATAAAAATAAGTTGTTTTATCCATGATTTTGAATTGAATTCTTGAACTTTTATTTTTTTCAATCAACATAACCAAATTGTTTTTTGTAAAATTAAATATTAATTAAATATTAAGATATTTTTTTGTTATCCCAAGAATCCTTTAAGAATCCAATTAAAATAAATTATCAACTTGAGATTTTGTATAACATAAATAAAGTGGTGATTGAAATGAAAAAAATATCCCAAAAGAATAAGGAAAAAGAAGTTCAGCATTGTTTTTTTTTTTTGAATTTGTAACTGTGATGTAATTTATAATTGTAATAATTAAAGCAAGTTTCTTTGGTGGGGAAATGATGAGGCGTGAGTGGGCTTGGATGTGAAGTCCAGTCATTTATTCAATGCTTTTTTTTCCTACAATTTGCAGTACTTTTTGAGAGAGAGAGATTTGAAAAGCATTCATCAGCAAAACCCTCATAACAATAATTGAATCGCTGAGAAAAACACAGATTAAGTGGAGTATTTGCATAGACAACAAATCAAAGTCAGCGGTCAACATTTAATTAAATCCCAGGTCAAATACGTTATAGCAACTAATAATTCAGCAGGATTCCAACTTTGCATGAGCAGATTCAACTGACAGAAGAAAAGGAAGAAGAAGAAGAAGCTCCTGCTACCATCGATTCGATTGACTGGACCATTTTTTGAACCCTGTCAATGGTCTTGTGGCATTTCCATTTCCATTTTCTCTGCCCCTTTTGAACACTACTGGTGGAAATTGGGCTTTTATTTCCTTTTAAGATCTTGATGGCATGTGTTCAGGCTCGAAATAAAGTATGAAAAGGGCTCGATCGATGTGGGTCAATGACCCACATAAAAGAGATAACTGTTCGCCCAATAAACAAGCCTTTGTCTTCAGATTATTTTTTATTTTCACCTTGTTGCAACGCAATTAGCCATCCTTCCTATAGCTAGCTAACACACCATCTCGTTTCTTCCTACCATGATGATTCTTTTCCTCTCTTACATCTCTCCTTAATTTTAGCAGCCTTGTTTGTTCTTAAATGCGATTCCCAATTGACCATCGATCTTTTGTTTGCATGATTTCCAAGCCTTGAGTGCCAGCTTCATGCCGAGCACATGCATAATCATGTGTACATACATTGGTGTTGATCATATTGTCTTGAGATGGTCAGCTATATATATATATATATATAGGCTTCGTAATAGTGTAATCGAACAACAATGGAGTGGATGTCCCACTAGCTACCACCCTCACAATGATTCTAACCTTTTTCCAAATCGATTGATCACTAAAGTGTGGCGTGGAGTGGAAGGGTCATCCGGGCACCGATTCATGTTTGTGGTGTGCTTTTTTCTCAAGATTAGTCAAAGCCATGGATGCCATGATTTGGAAGGATTTTTGTTGTTTCGAATAAGTGTATGTGTTGCTAGAGTGGATGGCAAAGTAAAACATTCTCATGGTGTGTTTTTTGTCATTGATTCTGCATCGTGGGCATTGTGAAAATAACAGGCATGTAATTACTGATCAACACAATAGGTATGTTTTGTCATGAATTGCGTAGGTTGTTCTAGCTAGAACACTCTTTTATTCTGCTAAGTCCGATGAGTTAAAAACGGGAAAGGCAATGCTGGTGTTTCAGCATGAAGTATTGCGCAACACATACAGTAGGTCCGATAAGAATGGAGTCGTCGAAACCACTAGGTTGAGATTGCAGGATCCATGGATTGATTTTCACGAAGAGTTCGGTAGACTTCAAAGTGTATGCCCTTAAGCTGTATGTACAGCTAACTGTGCAAGCTAATTAGTTTAATGAATGAAAATATTCGACATTTGACTGAAATGATGCACGTAATTTGTTGCTGGTGTTAGTTTTTAGGAATTCAAGAAGAGAAAAGGGCATGCCAAAAAAGAATTCACAGTAAATAAATTAAACAGTAGCTTGAGAGTTGGTATTCGCTGGATTGCACTCCTCTTTTGCATCCAACTTCCATTGATTCCCTGCATCTATCTCTCTCTCTCTCTCTTTACCTCGCAGCTCGAGCCATGAAAGTGAGAAAAGATAAAGAAGAGAAAGAGGGCCAGGAGGCTCAAAAATAATTGGGTGCATGCAGTCTCCTAAAAGAGCCTCTCTTTGGCAAAGAAGAAACAAGTTTTTACTGTCTTTCTTGATGTAGTGGCTGGCAAACATAGTCAATTTAACGTGCAAAACAGTATCGGAAGAGCAAAACACAGTGCGAAACAAGTTGATACAAACATCAAGCTGGAAAAAGATCACAGAGAGAAGTATTCTCGTAGACAGGTTCTTTTTCGAATCCAAGCAGGCTCCCATGAATACTAAAAAGACATTGGAAACGACGGAAAGTGTAGAAATAATCTCTCTTTACCCTGAAAAGTGATGCTAATACTATAACACGAAATTAAATAAAGAAAGAAAAATAGTTTCGGCTTTTGCTTTTTCCACTTCTATGCAGGATTCGGAGGCCCAGCTGAGAGTTTTATGAGGTGACCTTTTTCTGTTGCTTTTGTTTGAATTAACGGTGATGAGGCAACAGTTTTACCTAATGCTTAACTGATTACCTTTCACGTGGTTACTTTTTATTTTTGTTTGAAAATATGTTAAGATAATTTATTTTATTTTTTAAAAATTTATTTTTAATATTAATCTATTAAAAAAAATTTGAAATAAAAAAAATTTAAAACACACTTCAACTATAATATCAAACATTAACTTTAATTAGTGGGTTATAATTATCCTCTAGAGTTAAAATTTTATGATCAATTATTAGATTATTTATCATGTTATATTGTAGATTTGATCAATTTAAAAAAGATAAAAAAAATATCTAGATAACAATAATGTGTTTTCAAGAAGAAAAAAAACTATGTAGAAATTGATCAAATGTGACTTTGTCAATTTAACAAGTCAAAAGACAACCTAGATAATAAATATATATATATATATATAATTTGACTAAATTAACTTTAATTAGTGGGTTATAATTATCCTCTAGAGTTAAAATTTTATGATCAATTATTAGATTATTTATCATGTTATATTGTAGATTTGATCAATTTAAAAAAGATAAAAAAAATATCTAGATAACAATAATGTGTTTTCAAGAAGAAAAAAAACTATGTAAAAATTGATCAAATGTGACTTTGTCAATTTAACAAGTCAAAAGACAACCTAGATAATAAATATATATATATATATATAATTTGACTAAAAAAATTTAAAATGATAACATATTGAATCGACCCGGATCAATTCATATTAACAAGTAAAATCTATTATCCATACCATGAGATTATAATAACCTCATAGAAAATAAATAAAAAAAATATGTTGAAGATCAATTCTTAATTAACCTCATGTTTGAAGAATAAATTTTTTAAAAAAAAATCATTTAAAAAAAATAAAAAATAAGTCAACCCGAGTTAATGTGTCAAATCTAGATCACAAGACCATTATAACTTAATAAAATGTTAATCAAAATAAATTATGAAACTTAATTCTCAAGCAGTTCAACATTGAAGGATAAAATTAAAAAAAACTCAAGTCAACTCAGGTTAACTTGTCAATCTCTTTACTTAGATCATGAAATTGATAAAACCTTAAAAAAATAAACCAAAATAAATTATAAAACTTAATTCTTAATCAATTTAAATAAAACAATTAATAAAAAAAACTAAAAAAAACATCTTAGCTCTCTTAACTGCATATGTCCACTTGAAATTGTTCATAGAGATAATTGTTCATATATTCTTATTAATATCTTTAATATAAACAAGAGATGTAATATTTTTTAACCAAAAGTATTTATAAAATATAAAAAAAAAGTAAAAAAAAGAGTAAAAAGATACCTCTCAAACTAAAACATCTTTATCTTATTTTTCATTGAAATATTTGTTTCATAGATAACACATTTTATTACTATTTCAAAAGCAAATTTTAATTTTAAACAATAAAATCCCAATAATTTAAATATGAATATATTAAAAAATATAAGAATTTTAAAATTTTTGAAACCTTTGTGTTTTCACAATACACAGGAAACTCTTTGAAAGTATTATCAAACCAATTTCAATTTATTAATTTTGAAACTTTCCGACCCAAATCTTTGTTTAGTCTAGATTTTAAATTAAATTATAAAGTTAATTTGGTGTTACCCAATCAACTTAAAAGATTAAAAAAAAATGCAAAAAACAGATAAAAGAATTATGGTTTAATTAAAATAAATTTAAAGATAATATTTTTTTTAATACTAAGATGATTATATATTTAAACAATCTAAGTTATTCTGTTAAACCTACAATCCAGATTTGCAAATTATTTTTATTTAATTGTTTGATAAAAAATAAATAATCACAATAAATCAATTGAATTAATTTTTTTTAAAAAATGATTAAGACAGGTTGTAAAAAAATTACTTGCTAATATTATATAAAAAATAGTTTTATTAGAGAACAAAGTAAAAAAATTAAATGAAATTTGATAAAATAATAACTAAAAAACATTCTTAATATATATATATATATAAATTTTTAATAAATTGAATATAAACGGTTGAAAAAGAAGTCATGTGTGCCCACCTAGAAGGCCTAACATGCTAAAGCGATTAAAAATAAGCTAGGGTTTGTTAATCAAGACCTATGCACTTGAGTTTTTTTTTCAATTTAAATAGATAATGAATTATTAACTAAATTTTTATTTTTCAAAAAAAAGAAAAAAAAGAAGAAAAAAATAATGCATCATTAACATCCTAAATTTCTGGTTATAGGAGAAATATTCATAAAATCAAACTAAAACATTTTTTTATCTAAAAATCTAAATTTTAATCTATTCAACATAAAAGCACTCTTATAACCTCAACTAACTATTTCTTCATCTTAAAAAACTTCTAAATGAGTTAAAAACTACAAAATTAAATTAGCAAAAAAAATTCTCTCAACCTTATTTTTTTTATAACGTAAAAGCCTCAAAACATCTCAATAGCATTTTGCCTATCAAAAGATCATTTTGACACCAAATTTGATAATTTTTATAAATGAAATCATCTCAACTAACTATTTCTTCATCTTAAAAATTTTTTAAATGAGTTAAAAACTACAAAATCAAATTAGCAAAAAAAACTCTCTAAACCTTATTTTTTTTATAACATAAAAGCCTCAAAACATCTCAATAGCATTCTGTCTATCAAAAGATCATTTTAACATCAAATTTGATAATTTTTATAAATGAAATCCGACCAATTAACCTTTTTTTTTATATTATTTTCTATACCTTTATCTTTTCTATCTTAAACTCATTAAATAAAATATAAATAAAATAAAAAATTACTAAATTATATAATTTTTAAACTAAAAGAATCCAAAAAAGAAATCTTATAAAATCTCAAGACTAAATATTAAAAAAAAAGCACTGGTTAAATCAACAACTATTTTACTAAATTTTTTTTTTCATAAAAAATAAAAAATAATTTTTTATTTATAAAATTGAGAACCGATGCTAATTCAAATTTTTTTAAGGCTATAATAACTTAATAGAAAACAATACAAAATAATTCATCAAGTTGAATCACCAAGAAATTAAGAAAAAAATTGATGGTCATAGTAAAAAAAAAATAAAGGACCAGTTTTTTTTTTAAAAAAATAAAGGGCAGTCATTTTATCTTACTCTAAATTTTTATCCCTTCATTTCTAATGTTTCACAAATAATCAAATTGAATATTTTTTTTGCAAAATCTAATTCAATGTTAAGGATGTTTATTTAGACCGAGTTCACCTGAAAAAAATATAAAATAAATTATTAAATTTAATAATTAATTAATGTAATATGAATGAATGAAATTGAAATTTCTTTTTTGATAAGATGAATGAATGAAATTTCTGAATGAAATTGAAATTTCTTTTTTGATAATCCTGAGAAAAAAAATTGAATTAACCAAAAAAAATCATTGTTCAAATTCTCGGTGCTCTGTTTCACTAGTGTTTTCCTGATTCCTTATATTTTTTAATTTAATTTAATTGTAATTGTAACGTCAAGGGTAGGCACAAAAGGGCCCTCGTAAAAATGATTTAAATATGGACATGTCATGATTACATTGCAGCTGGGAAAGAGATTGCAAATGCAAACGTTAACCTAATTAAGCATGATTAAGTTTGTTTAGTTTATTCATTTTTGAAACTCTATAACCAGTCTACGCTAAGTCTACATAAAGATTGCACAATAAAAAATATTTACGAAAATAATTTAGTTATTGACGCACCTAATATTAAATTATCTTTTTATCTTTTATCCCATCCAAAAATTAAATTATTTGGCGAACACAGCTACACGATTCCAAAGATCAGTAGCTTTTCAAGCGCAAGTGGTTTGGTAGTGTTTTATATTGTGTTTTGAAAGTATTATTAAAAAAATTTAATTTTTTAATTTTAAATTAATTTTTTATGTTTTTAAATTATTTTTATGTATTTATATCAAGAAAATTATTTTTTAAAAAATTAAATATTATTTTAATATAAAAAATACTTTAAAAAATATTCGGAAATCAAGTAGTTAAAATTAGTAGCTTCTAATAAAACTCAAGGACAGATTCACTGGCAAGAACACATACCGAGTTAAACATTACAGTGGATGTCATTAACATTAAAAAAGAAGAAGCAGCAAGGGCCAAGCGTAATTAGCAGAGGGAGTGTTCTTGGGATACTAAACACTAGTAGTAACGTGCCTCGTTACGCAGGAGCAGCTACTGTCTATAATGGTGGCCAATTATTTGGCCATTAATGGATAATATTGGAGAAATAAATTGAGTAGGAATGGGAGACATCAAGGGAAGCGTACGGCGGGCGTTTCTGGCAGACAAGACGGCAGCAATTATGATAAGGTGACGACAGATGAGAGAGACGGAGAGGTTTCTTGGGCTTGGCTGTTTTCAATGCAAACCTCCTCCTCCTCCTCTCTCTCTCTCTCTCTCTCTCTCTACCTTTCCAATGCAAAACAAATACAAGATAAATAGACATCTCCCCTTTTATTTCCCATGAGTTGTCCCTTTTCTACTCACTGCCCTCGAGGCTGTTTCCAACGGGATATTTCTCGTTAATTACAAGTTAGCTCGTAATGAACTTGTTTTGTTTGAAAAAGATTATACTAAGAATGGACTTGTTTCCTTGGGGGCATACTAAGGCCCTGATTGATTTTTATATTTAAAAATTAATTTTTATATTTTAATTAATATTTTTTTATATTTTCAAATTATACTTTTTATATTTTAATTAATATTTTTTTTATATTTTCAAATTATTTTGATAAATTAATATTAAAAATATATAATATTTTTTTAATATTTTTTCTAAAAAAATACTTTACAAAATAATTACAATTATATTTTCAAATCTCCCATACAATCTCATCTTGAGAAACAAGTATTTTAGAAATAGTATGTTTGGTATTGTGGTAATTTTTGTAATTATAATTTAAAAAAATTATTTTATAAAAAGTATTTTTAATTAAAGCTGGTTTGATATTTATATGTGTTTGGTTAAAATTATGGTTGAAATTGAGATTGAACAAAAAAATAATTTAATATGTTTGGTTAATAATGCCTTTCAAATTGAGGTTATAAAATAATTTTAAAAAATATATATTAATATTGATGATTTTTAATTTAAATATTATAAATTTAATTACTGTTATTACATCATAAAATAAATAGTGATTTATATAAAATATTTTTTATTGTTTTATTAAACCATCTAAAATTTCATCACGAATGAAATACAACCAACAAGAACTATAATTTTTTTAGTTTCTTAAACACGTAACAATATCAGTTAAATATCATTAGAAATAAAATTGAGATTACACTTAAATTTTATAAATACTATATCATTAAGGGATCTCCATTTAATTTATATAATATCATTAAATAACATTAAATACTATTTTTTAAAATAAAATATAATTAAAAATTAAAAATAATATTTTTATTTTACAGGATGAGCTGGAATTCAATACATTTAGTTTTAAATAGATGCAGAACAATAAAAACAGTAAAATTACCTAAGCGAACAATAAAAAATGAATCACTCTCCACGTAAGCAGCGAAGAGCTGCCTTTTCTCATTGTGTTGCAAATGCAGATAATAATAAAGCCCATAAACAGTAAATGATATTTTTTTCATTACTAAATGGAACATCACAGTAACTTAAATGGAACGATGTGTCGTTAACTTAACTAGAACGACATGTTGTTTTGAAGTTTTGTCTGTCTCCGCTTGTATTTTTACATCTTTGCTTATATTTTTACAGGGATACAAAACATGCAAGGAATTTTGCCAAGTGTGTACGTGATTCCAGATATGGCGTTATATATAAACTAGGTATCAATTATTTTAACTTCACTAATCAATTCTATAATTCTTCCTCGTTCTCTCAGAATCATGAATTGAATCTAAAATAACTTTTTTGCGTTTGACAATAAAATAAGAGAGAGAGAGAGAGAGAGAAGCGCTTTTCCAAGAGACTTTTGGGGGAGTAAAATGACCCTCACATCTTGCCAGCTAGAAATGCTTGCGCCCACATGCAAGGAAAGATTCAAGCTCAAATCAAGGGAGTAATGAGCCTTATCGGTATCGGAGTTATCCCTAGCAAACGGGGCTAACATTTGCAGCACCAAGGCCTTTAATTCCCTCCCATAACAGAGAAATTTCAGCTTAATTTTTTCTTATTAATCTCACCTATTTTAAAATTAACAATTATATAAGCGTGACAAGAAAAAACTCAAATTCTAAGGTTAAAATTGAAGCTTAATTAACTGTGCATTGACCCTGCTCCGTCCAACTCATTTCCTTTTGTCTTACATAGCTCTGCTGTCATTTCACCGAATATTGTTTTGCTGGGCATGTGAAGAAGAGATTTCTACGGCACTTCCCTAACCAATCCCCAGAAAATTGCAATTGCTTCCCAAGAACGGAAGAAATGCTTGCAAGGAATAGTATCCCATCATCGTTCAAAACGTCCAAACGACAAGAAATTAATTCCCTTGTGTTTTAACTGTGATCTGGTAATGACTCTCGGGTTTATACTAACGCCCCAGGAGGACAAATCCGTTTAGGCATTCAATTTCGGCTATCATGACGACTTGGGAAGTCTGAATAATTATGCTTCGAGCATCAGTGCGCTTTAAGGAGAGAATACTCAACGAGCAGTTCTCAATCATTATTCCATATGACAGAGAGGCGAGTAAAGAATTCGAGAGAGAGAAGGGTTATTGTATGCCTGCCTGCTAAAAGATTATTACGGCAGTGTTTTGTAGGAGTTCTTTAAAATAAAGATATTTTTTATATGAGTATATTAAATTATTTCGCAACTCGTGAAGGAGGTAGTTTTCATTTAAATGTTTTGACTAGTCAAAATAATAAATATAAATATAAACTCGATTTAATCTGATGAATACTCACTGTCATCTTTAGCCACAGTGAATCCAGCTTGCCACTTGTTTGATTTAAATAAAACAGTAACAAGATTCGTTGCTCCACGTGCAAACGCCAAATCGAACCAGCTAAGCCCGCTGTGCACGCGGCTCACCCATGGCGGGAAAACGCCACTACGGTGGTGAGTAATAATAGCACGGGAAGAAAAGCAGTGGAAAAGAACGGCCACCGGAGCCTGTATTTCTCTTGTTGGTTTTTGCTCTTCGAGAAAACTATAACTGATGTATTAGTTTTCTCCTCCTTTAATATTTTTAATTTCTTTCAGTGATAAAGATTTACATGATTCAGACAACATAGGATGAAGAATATATATATATATATATATATCTGACATTTTTATACGAGAAAAATTTAAAAATGCCATTAAACTAACCGAAAACAGCGGGAGAATGGATCGAGAGACAAGTTTTATTACAGTGCTCTTTTAAATTGAATTCTGTGTGTCATACAAATTTAAAATTTTATTTTATTTAAAATTAATTTTTTTTGTTATTAGATATTTAAATATATTAAAATTAAAATAAATTATTTTAATATATATATTTTTTTTTAAAAAACCAACTTTACAACCTTACTGAAAACTCATAAAAGCAGCCTTGGCGCGTGCACAGTCTACCGTTACAGATTCTGACAGTCTCCGTTCGATACGGTCAACGCTTCCGACGCTTTCCAGAACCACACTTACATCTGCTCGTGTCAATCACATACACGGATCTGTGAGAACTTGTAAAGCACGGGTTTTCTTGAAAGGCGACGTTAGATATCGGTTTTGGTATGGTCATCGTATGCTTACACGCAGTTTATCTCTTTTAGTTTTTAGATTTTTATTTTTATTTTTCTCGGGAAATATCGGCGATGCACTTCGAGTGGCGGTTAGTTTTTCCTATCCACCTTATTGTACTTTTAGAAGGTAATTGTATCCCCTTTCATTTATAATTTTTTTTTAATATAAATATATTGATTAATTTATTTATATATATATATATATTGATTAATTTTACATAATATAAATATATTGACTAATTTATTTATATATATATATATTGATTAATTTTACAATCATTAAAATTAATAATTATATAAATTTTTAATAACGATGAAATTTATGAGATTTAAACCGTTGATATTTATCTTTAATAATTTTAAAATTTGTAATATTCTAATCAGTGACCTTTTTAAAAAGCAAATTCAAAATTCGGTGACCTTTTTAAAAAGCAAATTCAAAATTACAGATCTCAGTATTATAATAATTTTTTAATTTTATTATCATTCTTGGATTTATCTTGTTAAAAAACTTTTAATGGTATTCATAATATTATAATTGAAGTTTAGTATATTTATAAATTTTTTCTCTAATTTTTTTATATTTTAAAGTATATTGTTATTCTAAATATCAACAAATTATAAAAGTCATGTTTTTCAATTACAATATATATAAATCATGCTATTTTATTAATTCTTTTAATTATGTTATTTTATGAATATTTTTAAAATATATATTAAAAATAAGAAGTAGCCCTCTTTCCATTAACCATCCATACTAAAGGAAAAGAAATATCTATTCACGAGCTATTGATGGTATTTATTTGTGATTTTTATTAATGTTATTGAATTTATATTATTAAGAGTTTTTAAATGGTATTTGTAGTATTATGTTTGAAGTTTTAGTATCTACAATATTTTTTATTTTGTTTTAACCCTCATCTCTCCTATTATTTAATATTTTTTTAAAAGGATATTGATATTTTAAACATCAACAAGTTATAAAAATTATTTTTTTCAATTGTGATATGAATAAATTATATTATTTCATTAACTTTTTTATTGTGTTATTTTTTTATTTTTTAATATGCTAAAAAAAATAACCCTCTTTTATATTTTAAAGTATAAGCATTCTAAAAGGCTCTAAAAACTATTAATAAAAATTATATTTAATCCCTGGTAGATAATAGTAGCATTACACGTTAGTTTTGTGTATATAAGTTATATATTTCCTTTTTTATTTTATTATGAATTATCTTTAATTCAACTTGCACTTATTTATATAGCATATTTTCTTATAAATTCTGAAATTTTTTCTATCAAGTTTCTTTGCTTGCATCGTAGGCTAAAGATAAAATAGGAAAACAACAAAATTAAAAAAAATTCTTAAAGAGAATAATAAATCACTTATAGAAAATTCAATATATATTTTGTTTATAATCAATTCTTTAAAATAGGTTTGATGAAAAAAGCTTTACGTAGATACTGTTTGGTGTTATGGTTATGTATAAGGTTGAGGGGCAACCACAGCGCCGTGTGTTTTGTAAATGTTAAACGTGATGTTCTTTTTGTGGGATCCACCATAAAAGTGTGTTTGAAACTGTATTTTTATCAAAAACATGAGAATCATGCTTCTTAACCTCAGTTTCTTCATAACCACGATAAAAAACTGGAAAAATAGCCAACAGCCGGAAAATTAAACTCCATCTCCTTGATTCCTTAAAAATTCCATAACAAAACTAAAGAACATTTCATCGACCATAATCATAATAAAAAACTGGAAAAATAGCCAACAGCTGGAAAATTAAACTCCACCTCCTTGATTCCTTAAAAAATCCATAGCAAAACTAAAGAACATTTCATCGACCATAAAACATACTTATTGAGCCATTGGAGGAAAACAAACTTCCTAGTTCCTCCTTGATTCCTAAAAATAATCCTTACAAAAATTCCAATAGCCCACTAATCACAAATTAAAGCCATTAGAGGAAAATCAAACCTCTCAATTCCTCCCTAATTCGTCAAAAAAAAATCAGAGAATTAAAGAGCCAATAGTGAAGCTTGATTATTGTTGGTCATATTCGACTCATCCTTCTAAAAATAAATTTGTAGATTTGTCTCCTCTAACCATATTCCCTCCTTCACTGTGGAAACAAATTTTCCTTAATTTTTTCTACTCTAAATGCGCTTTTATGTTGTTGATCAGCAGACAAATGTATTTTACTC
Organism: Populus euphratica; assembly: GCF_000495115.2. Lineage (NCBI taxonomy): Eukaryota > Viridiplantae > Streptophyta > Magnoliopsida > Malpighiales > Salicaceae > Populus > Populus euphratica. The sequence continues at coordinate 73,333 of NW_011500362.1, read as the reverse complement.
ATTTTTGCTTTTTCTTTCATAATGAGTAATGTTGTAGTTGCCAAAATAAGAATAATTTTGGTGTTGTACGGATTTGTTAATATTTAGCTTGTCTGCTGTTGTTCCTGTGATCTTATGATTGTGGTTATGTAGTTTATGCTTGCAGTTGCTTTTACAGTGAATAAATTTTGGCAAATATGCTGAGCTTGTGCAAAATTGGTTTTGGGTTTCTCTTTGTTTTGTAGTTGTCGAACTTAGAATAAATTTGGTAATAATAATTTATTATTTTTTAGGTTGTTTGTTATGGTTCATGTGACGTTGCAAAGAAATATTCCGTTCCAACTTAATAATTTATAAAAAACATGGGTGAATGTTGAGTTTGATCTGAAATTCATATTACACTTAAATTGAGTTCGGATTATAAATTGTAATAAGTATTCATCTCGTCAATGTCTAGTTTTCCTTGACATCATTCTATTTCCCGCAACCGAAGTTCTTATATTGTAATAACAAACGATTCTGCAACTTACTTCTTCACTTTGATGTATCAAGTAGCCATGTGGATTTGTTTCAACTCCACAACTGTAAATGGTTGCTTGTTTGTTCAATTATTTTTGAAAATTGTATTTGTATTATTGATGAATTTCTTTGTAGTTTTATGTTAGTGTAAGAGGCACAATAATTTGGCAATAAAAAAAGAGAAGCTGCTGTAAAATCAAATAATGTGTTTCTATTTTTTACAATTACGTAACTGCTTGCCTATTTGTTTGTGCTGGAATAAAACTTTAGGTGTTTGTTTTTAGTTCTTGTTTGCAATACTATGACCATATGTTCTTGTCATTTATGTTAAATAACCATAACCATTATTAGGTTTGCATACTGAAATTAAAATGTATTATGTTAGTTGCATCAATGACATTATATAATTATAATAGAAGGAGATCGCATGACGACGTTGTATTTATAAAATTTGACCGTAATTCTAATTTTGTTTTTGATGATATTTTACCCGATGTTGTTGCACGCACAAGAAGCCAAAGAAATTATAGTTAAGGCAAGATGGATTTTAGACATGATGGAATTGCAGATAGTTTAATGGAACAATAAAAAATACACTATATAAAGTATTTTTATTTTATGATATAATAGCAATAATTAAATCTATAATATTTCAATAAAAAAACATCAATATTAATATAAGTCTATTTTAATTATTTTACACCTTGAATCTGTAAAGGCTTGATTGTCTGAGATTATGGTAATGGTGACAGATCACAGTGTTTTTTGCTTTGTTATATATCTTTTGAGATTTGTTTTAAATTATGTTTGATATCAATATAATAAAATAATCTAAAAAAATTTAAAGAAATTATTTTTAGAAAAAAATAAAAAAATTTCATTATTTTTTAAAACGCGGTTTGCATCACGTTCTTGAACAGTTACCAAACACACAAAACTATTTTTTTATTTAATCTCAATTTTAATTATATTTTTTATTAAATAATCACTAAATAAAACCAATCTTAACTAAAAATGTTTTCTTTAAATAAGTTTTTTAAATTATAATTATAAAAATTAGTGTAATATTAAATATTAAATGCAAGGAAGAATTCGACAATAAAAGAAGCTCCAAAACTTAAAGTGAGGTTGCTAATCCAATCAATTTCATCGTTGTGGATTATTTGATTAATAAAAAATCTAAATAATAGATTTTTTTTTTTACTTTTATAATATTATTTACTAAAATATTATTTTTTTCAAATATATAAATCTAACGAAAATACAAATAATAATAATAATAATAACAAGGTAATAACGGAAAGCGCAGTGAGAAAAAGAAAAGAAAAGGGCAAAACAAGAGACAGGCGTGAAGAGTTCTAAGATTAAACCCCTTCACTCGCTTACTCTATTTGTCTCTCTCCATCTCAGTAGGGCCTCATAGAGAGAGAAAGATATGCAATATATGCAAAGAGAAGCTTGAGAGATTTTTATCTTCCTTTTTCATTTTTGATGGTGTTCTATAATGAGAAGAGGATTAAATCTCTTCTTCTCTGAAGAAGATGTCTTTCTTACAACAACAAGAGACTCATAATCAAAGCCTAGCATTGGCCCTTGACGGGCTTTATTGTGAAGAGGATGGATTTGGAGAGGATTATTCTTGTGCTCTTGATGATGAAACTAGCGAGGTTTATGATCAAAATGTGAAAAAGGAGCAAACTTTATCTTCTGTTTTGCTTGAGGAAGACTTGTTTTGGGAAGATAACGAGTTACTGTTTTTAATCTCCAAAGAGAAAGAGACCCATGTTGTTTTTGATAGTGTAGGATCTAGAGATGGATCTTTAATGGTGGTTCGCAGAGAGGCTGTTGAGTGGTTTTTGAGGGTAAAGGCACATTATGGGTTCAGTGCTTTGACTGGTGTTCTTGCTGTCAACTACTTTGATAGGTTCATTTCAAGTTCAAGGTTTCAAAGAGATAAGCCATGGATGGGTCAGCTTGCTGCTGTGGCTTGTTTGTCTCTGGCTGCTAAAGTGGAGGAAACCCATGTGCCCCTTCTTTTAGACTTGCAAGTATGTGCAAAATTTGCAATCTCGGTGTTTGTCAAAATGTCCTCATTGTGTCTATTGAACCAATTATCAATCTTTAATTTTGTGTTTTCTCGAGTTATTAATTACGGGGTTTTGTGTTTTTCTTTGATTTTTCAGGTGGAGGATGCAAAGTACGTTTTTGAAGCCAAGACCATAAAGAGAATGGAGCTGTGGGTGCTGTCAACTCTTCATTGGAGGATGAATCCTGTAACCTCAATTTCTTTCTTTGATCACATTATAAGGAGACTTGGATTAAAAACCCACTTGCATTGGGAATTTTTATGGAGGTGTGAGCGTTTACTTCTTTCTGTCATTTCTGGTAAGCAATTAAAAAGTCTATTGTTTCATTGCTTATCAGTGGATTCACTAGTATCAAACATTTAATGCATCGGACTTGAGTTTTAACTAATTTTTCAGTTTCTTTCATATTCATGATTTCCAATGTTTGGATTTTTATTTCAGATTCAAGGTTCATGAGTTATCTTCCTTCTATATTAGCTACTGCGACAATGTTGCATGTTATCAAGGAGGTTGAGCCACGTAATCAACTGCAATACCAAACTCAGCTTATGGCTGTGCTAAAAACCAATGAGGTTTGTTTGCTGTTAACGCGGTTCCCCTGTTTCATTGTGATCCTAAATCTACTGCTTTGTGAAGGAATTTTGAACTTCTACATTTTAACAGGATGAAGTGAATGAGTGTTACAAGCTCATTTTAGAGCAACCAGGCAGCCAAAACCAACGCCACAAGCGCAAGTACCTGTCCACACCCAACAGCCCAAATGGTGTCATTGATGCATCTTTCAGCTCTGACAGCTCAAATGATTCGTGGGCTGTGGCATCATCAATCTCATCATCATCATTGCCTCAATTCAAAAGAAGTAGAGCCCAGGTTCAGCAGATGCGATTGCCTTCACTAAACCGTATGTGCGTGGACGTGCTTAGCAGTCCTCATTAGTCTTTCCCTGTCTCAGTGCCTCGAGCTATCATAATCTTCCTGTTTTGCGTATTAATTGTTGTATGTGTAAAAGGTACAGACGTTTTATGTTGCATGAATTAGACATTTCCGGCCAAATCTTTGAAACTGACTCATTCTTGGATGAGAAATGAGGTATCTGCTCTGCTCTCTCTTTGTTCGAGAGAGGAATGAAGAGATTGTGGTGTTTTTCCAATAGGTATGAACATGATGTCTGTATTTCAACCGTTGCTCTATTAAATGTTACATGATTCACTAGAATAAACCCAAGATTATCCTGTTATTGTTCACTTCAATCACATTAGTTTTTGTAGAAGTTGAACCATAGAAAGAGATTGGCGTGAGATTTTCAGTGGAAGACAGTTCTTGTTAGGTTGTTCATAAAACAAGACCAATCTCTCTATATCTGTTCTAGTGATATTCTAGCACATAACCTTTACAACTGTTCTTCTAGTGTTTTTGTTTCTCTGTTATGGCACAAGATCAGCGAGGACTGTTGTATCCGTGAACGGTAGGACCTAAACTTTGTCCTTGCTTTTTGACATCCTTGCATGTCATGTTGTGTAAAGTACTTGGTGTTTTTAACCAAAAAATCTTGATGGGTGCTATAGTGATTTAACCTAAGTTGATCCCTAATTTTGCTGGGCATCCGGCTTACCAGCAAGCTTTGTTCATCAGCTGAATTTTGGTACTTTTAGGAGCGCTGTATAAAGTGTTTCTCAGTTGGTTTAAACTATGCAGAATAGTGGTTTCATGGATTTCACATACCCAACTCTTGAAGGCAGCCATCTTAATCTAAGATTGTGTACAGGAGAAGAACTAAATGCATGAATTGTTTACTGCACTAGTTGTTTCACCTTAACAAGGTTAACCTGTATTTCATGGAAACAAAGTGAGTTAAATGTTGCATAATTGTCATGATGTTAAATACGAGTCAAACTATTTAATGCTCTATGGGTTTTTTCTTTTGTTAGTGAAATTGTGAGACAGTGGTATGATAATAGGTAGCAGCATCAGTGGTAATGACGGCAATGGCAGCCTGTGTTTTTGGGTGTAGTGATTATTTTTTAAATTTATTTATTTTATTTGAAAATATTTAAAAAGTGATGTTTATATTTTTTAAAATTTATTTTCTATATTACCATATTAAAATGATTTAAAAACAGAAAAAAATTATTTTTAAAAAATTATTTTTAATAAAAAATAGGATGAATTGGTAAATATCTTTTTAGTTTATGAGATGTTTAAGAATGTTGTAAAATTTTTTTAAAGTGTATTTTTTAATATTTTAAAATTTATTTTTAACATTACAATGTTAAAAATTTTAACTCGAAAAATAATTAGATTTTAATAAAAAAAGCAAATCTAGCCATTAATGTAAATTTACATTTTATCTATTGCAAAACTCATCCAAAGAGATTAAAATATAATTTTGCTAACTACCAACATGATCTAAAATTATTAAACTGAACATCAAATTCCTCAGGCAACAACCAGAATTACCAAATCCCAATTCTACTCAAAGGCATATATGTCAGCTTATCAGCCTTGTGAATTAGATTTCATAAATCTGGTCGGCTAATTTACTGCTTTGAAGTTCAACAAGCATTGCATCGTCTACTGTATAAAAAGACAGTTCCAAGGATTTTGCCCTGTTGGGAACCACCACCAAGCGATAATCCTTTAAAGCAAAAGTTGCAAGCATCGAGTAAAACCTCTATGATGATTGTGACCACCCAATAGCCAGCCATTTGATGATTATGCGTGTTTGGCGAGGAGAAGGAGAATAAGCTTGTGCACTCTTTTTGCATGAACTGAGGCAAGACATCTTTTCAAGAATGCACGAGCAAAGAACAAAAACATGATAGACGCTGCCCTCTGCTCCACAACTCCACCGTCTTCACTTGCTTCAAATTGATACGCCAGGCTTGGAAAAAAAGGAGTTCTATAACGAGGAAAGAAAAAAGCACTTTGAAAACGCAGCTGGTTAAAGCCACATTGATTTCTAGTCCGTACATATTCCTCTCTTGTCAAGGGGTTACGTGCGAAAAAGGGAAAAATCAATCTGCTACAGCCTGCAGTCTTCTGACTCTTCTCAGCATTACACTAGTCCCAGATAAATAACACGGCTAAATCAGAGATTATATTTGCATTTCCCGCGGATGAAGGCGGTATTGCTTACAAAAAACACAAGTATATTTTTTTGATTACCCATGAGTGGCTCATGTTTTTGTGAGCTCAAAGTCTCGAGAGGTCTAATCAGGATGTAGGAATGGGGCATTTAAGGCAGGACCCCACTGGATTCAAGGCCTCACCAGCTGTGCTAGAATGTAAATTCAGAGCTGTGAGCTGAAAACAGAAAAGAAAAAGGGTACAGAAAGGGGTTTCACATGGGCAGATAAGAGGTGGGAAATGATGTACAAAAAAACATGACAGCTCTTATTAAGAAATAGACGAAACATCCATGATTAAGAAGATGTATGAGGTCCATAATGTACAGCCAAAATGCATGAGTTTCCACTGAACATAGTAATTTGGTTTGAATTAAGTGGCGCAGCACATGATTTCGAGCAACATTGATTTACATTTAGAATCTCAATTCTCAAACTGAAAAAGAGGTCCTGCTCCTGTACACAGTATAGACATCGTCTTGTTGTTGCATTTACTCGTGGGAACACAAGTCTATTTATGAGCATTGCCTGTCAACTTTAAGCAGTTCATTGATCACCCAACAAGAAACTGGATCTTGAAATACACTTGAAATCCTGCCAACAAATGACCTCACCAAACTAGGTTTCAAAGCATTTAACCTGTCAGATTCCAGCAATAGATGATCGAATTGGAAATAAAGCGACTCACCTATACGCATACCTGAAATTAAATCTTTGATCGTTTGAAGGTGTTTCCTGAGCAATATCGTACTGCTAGGTGCATATCATAAATACTTTATATGCATCAATCACTCAGATGTCAGTCTACGAGACTGGAGTATGATTGTTTTGGTTTTGGACATCTTAAGTAGTCGTTCAGTTTTAGATTATCTTTGAGCCTGAAAGCATAAGAAACCTGGGTTTCTTTCTGGTCTGTGAGTCTGGTAGGGGCAGGTTCACAGTATACCAGGACCTTGATCATATTTATCAAGAGGGTGATTGGGTCTGAGAGAGCTGCCATGGCCAATCTTCATGATGGCTTTTGCAATTGTAATTATGCTTTAAGTTAATACTCTGACCATCCATTTTAATATAAAAAACCTTAAAAATCCTAACATTAATCGATTACATAGATCCTTTTAGGGTTCTTGTTGGATCTTCTAGTGTTGGTGGAAAAGAATTATCCCAGGAAGGCATCATGAAGATGGTAATCACAGATCAACTACCAAAAAAGCCATAACCCTTCCCCTCTTATTTTTACTCTCCTTTTTTATTCGCAGCCTAGACAGGCCGGAAGCTGGGCTGGGCTGGGCTACGGATCTATTTTAAAAAATTGAAATAATTTAGATTTAATATGTCCTTGCAATTTGAGGTCCAAAAATAAAATAAAATTAAACCCTGGGCATTATAATTTTTATATAAAGCAATACATACCCATGCATGGTTAACAAGCAATTCACTGTCAAGAATGGAAACGAAGGTTAAAGTTGATCTTTAATGAAATAACTTTTCATTATGTGGGGTTTTATTTTAATACCAACACAAGCTTAAACTTAACCAAGCCTCCTTTAATAATATATCTTCAAAAACTTATAAATGGAAGAAGAAACCAAATAAGAAACCATCAATTAACATAATTAATTAGTTTTTATACAAATTGTCAATCCATGTGTATATATCATTATGAAACAATAATAAAACTTATTAGTCATTTTAATATGATGATTGTGATGTGAACTCTTCATGAAACTAAAATTATTTTGGTTCTTTATAAACTAAAATTTTTTTCACTAATTTTCCATGTTGTCGCTGAATTCAATCAATAGCTTTAGTTATTTCATGATGAGAAGTTTGAGGAAGATTAATGATAACTAATTTTGGTTATATAATTTAAAGATGAAGGGTTGTTTGAGATTGTTGTATAAAAAAAAGAAGCCTAAATAGGCTAGCAAGTCATATGATAATGAAACAAAGGTTACCAAAATATGGTTGATGGGGGTAAAGAATACTTTTTGAACATAAAAAAATAAAAAATATTATTGACCGACTAATATGAGGAGATCAAATTAAGCTCCTTAACAATAAAATTATTCTCATTATCAAACACATCAAAGTGAAGAAGTATTACAAGTTGCATGACTTATTAATACATGAAACTAATAACAATGTTGTCTTTATTAATAAGATTTAAAAGGCACTTCATGATAGTCATATTTATTTCTTGCAAAAAAAGATAAAGATAAATATCGCATCTTTCCCAACTATGAAAATAAGTAATTACCCTAAGTTATAAGATCCCTTATTAAAGGAAACTATATTAAACAAAGCCTAATTAACCGTGAAAGGTCATAATTAATCACGAGTGCTACTACTAAAAAAAGTTATACTGAGAATGATAAGATCAAAGAATAAGCACTAGAAGTTTAGGAAATACTTTCATGCGAGGTATACATGTTTCATACCTGTCATACTATTCTTCCTAAAAGAGAAGACTTGAGAGACAAAACTTAACTCTCAATGACAGGTCAAAACATTTAGGCCCAAAAAACTTGTAGGCACCAAGAGACATAATCATTAACTATAATATAAATTACCGAAACTTAGTGATAAATGTGATAATTTGGCTACAAACCACCAATATCTCCTAGACCTAGAAAAGGTGAAAAAAAATAATCAATCATCCAAAACCTAGTTCATGGGGATATAACGACTAAACATATCAATAAGGAAGAATAATATAGAACCTTGCACCTTATTAGAAGAAAAAAATTTTATTATAGAAAAGACTAGTCATGTGATCAATGACCAACAATCTCAAACACATTTTAGGTTATTGACATGAGGCACATAAGATTTTCCTTGACCAAGATGATATAAGATTGATCTTAATCTTGTATAGTCCAGTGCTACTTTTTAACTGTCAATTTTTGCTAAAAATATAATAGCACTATAATCTAAAATCTTGGTTGAAAGAGTAGGAAGAATTTCTAAGGTTGACTTTAATCTAAAATAACCTATTAGATAATTTTTTAAAATAATTCTAGAAAAGTAGACGGGGCTATCACTAAGATGATAATGGAATTTGTAAAAAGTAATTAACCATGTATTGATAAAACTAAGGTTAGTGCTAGTGTTAAGAAAAACTTAGAAATCAATAAAAAATTTAAAGGATAATTTACTCAATATATTAATCCAACATTATAGGGGATTTAGAGGGAAAAGGTACTAAAATATTGGTTTGCGATAGGAAAAGAAAATAGTTACAAGTGTTTATAAAGAATAAAAAAACACATTCCTATTAAAAGAACTAATAAAGCTACCCTAATACAGAAGCAATCATAACCTTTTATAAAATAAAATGACAATTAAAAACCTTAAAAATATTATCAATATCCAATAAACAATACAAATTTCTATCATAAAACCTAAAATAATTACAACAAATATATTCATCAATAAAGGAATAAACTTAAAGAAGAAATTGACATAATAGTTGACATTAGTGTCTTTTTGGATGAAGATGTAATAAAATAAGACATTAAAATCATTTGTAATAAAAATCAAGACCCTATAAAAAATATAAAAAAGATAGTAAATAAATTTGTAATCTTAAGACAACAATTGAATGAATAGAATGTAATAACATAAATATATAAATTAAAAACTCTTCTTAAAATAAATATGAGTGATTATGATGATGTTGTATCAATGAATATGATTTTTACTTCTTTTTACTCATTTGAGGCCAAGTACGGTCAATTATCTTATCTCAATAATAACTATAAAGATTGTACAGAAAAGATAAAAAAATATTGAGATTAACTACTCAAAATATATGGTAAACCAATAACCAATGATGATATTTTTAAGCTAATAGTGATTGTGAATCATAACCTTAAATCTTTGTATCATAACTAATTTTGATGGTATACCAATATAAATAATTTTAATCAATAATGGTGCAGCACTCAATATTATATCTTTATCCTTAATTAAGAAAACTAGATATAATAAGGTTTACATAATTCCATTTAAAGTGATCATATTAGATTTTGTAAAGGCATAGAAGATATTATTAAAGTGTTGCAACTAGATCAAATAGTCAAGACAAACTCATCTAATGCAACTTTCTTCGTTGTTGAAGCAAAAACAAGCTACAACGCCTTATTTAGGTGATATTGGATACACTCTAACACTTGTGTGATATTATATTTATATTAAACTTTTTTTCTAGATACTAGATGAGTTAATTGAGGTAATTAAAAAGCATGATATGTCATATATGATGAGCTTGAAGATAAGTAGATGCATGGCTTTATAATGATGTTGTAGACCTAGTTTAATTCTTGACAATGTATAATATAGATTGCCTAATTGATTTTTTAGTTAGTAATAAGACAATGCAAATAAAGTGACTAACATTATACTTTGTTAAGCCAAGTAATTTACAACTAGAAGATTTATTAGATAAAGATTTAAAATATGAAAGAAAATGAGTTACAAAAACTTATATGTTTTAAGGATTTTGATAAAGCCTAAAAATATATTAGGCACAATAACATAATTTATTTAATAGAACTACATCAAGATTATTAATTTATTATATATGATATGATAAGTTTTCATCTAACACCACCAAAAATGGATGATAAATAAGTTGATATTTAAGAATATTTAATTAAAAATTAACCTAGAGAATGAAAACATAAACCAACTTTTATAAATGTAAATTTTTCAAAAGATTTTAAAATAAAACTAATATTGTTGCTTCATACATATAAAGATTGATTTGAATGGAATTATGATAAAATGACTAGTTTAGATAGAAGTCTAATCAAGTATCCATTTCCAAGTATCCATTTCCAACCAATCTTGGGTTTAAGACATACAAATAGGCTCATAAAGAATAGATTAAGATATAATTGATCATGTGAAAGGAAAAATTGAATAGCTCTTAGAAGTTAGACTTATTAAACCAATAAGATATGTTGAGTAAATGTTTAACATTATGTCTATATTAGAAGAAGAATGACAAGTGTGGACATTCATTTCAGAAACCTTAATCTTATATATCCACAAGATGAGTATCCAATGCCTAATGGATAATATATTGATTGATATAACAATTAGAAATGAATCCTTAAGTTCATGGATTATTTTCAAGAAATAATCAAATATTCATGATAAAAAAATGATATGTCAAAGATTACTTTTAGATGTCCCAACACATTAGAAATATATGAGTAGTTAATGATTCTATTTGATAAATAAATAAAATGTTGGTGATATATAACTAAATATCATTCATTTGATCTTTCATGATATGATCAATCATAACATAATGATCTATATAGATGATGCCATTATGGTTAAGTCAAGGTCTAAAGTCAATTATTTGGATGGGTTATATTTTTTTTTAAATGTATAAGTGTACATAATCTTAATATGAATCCATTAAAATGCATTTTCAGTGTATAGACAAGGAACTTCTGAATCAACATGAAATAGAGGTGGAGAAAAAAAAAACAAATGAGGTTATCATTTTTATTGTACAATTCTAATACAAAAAAATGATTATCATGGAATTTGTAGCTACAAGAAATACTAGCAGTCAAATAAGGGACTGAAAAGTTTGAATTCCATTTAGTATAACATCACTAGAATGAACATGTCCAATTTTTTTAATTGAAAATCAAGAAAAAGATCCTTCATTAACTATAATTACTTTGGTGTAAATAATGACTTAGCAAAGTACTGGTTTGAAGTCAAACACGTCAAATGGGTAAATAACTTTCTTTCTAGCCCATTATTCAGAACTTTCATGAAGCCTAATATACAATCTATCATTTTTTTCATCTTTTATTTTGAGATAGCCTAGTTCATCCTCTTTCTTGATGAGAAAATTCACATTCTTGACAAGTACTTAATTGATAATTTTTCTTGTCATTTTCCACCAAGTCCATTCTATTCTCCCTTATAAATAAATAAGTTCTTGCTCATATTTTTTGGCCTTCCATCATACATCTTACTTTTCTTTCCTCACTATATTTGCTTTGTAAAATCACTTTTTTTACCAAACTAGAATTGTTATTTTGGATTTACTTAGCCTATCTAAACAAGTTTGGATGTATATTTCCTAAGCAAAATATTTTAGATTTTATCTTTTAATTCTAAATAGCTTGTTTTAGACTTAATGACAGTCATGTTCTTAAGAAATGGTTTGAAAATCTTGACGCCATTGAGAACTATGACCTCTCAAACAGACAATCATAAGACTCTAAACTATATTTTCATTTTCTTCCATCTTAACTAGACTTTAATTCCAAGTAATGCTACAAGAGAGATTAGTTACCATATAACTTCAATATATTTAATTTATGAATGTCATAATAACAATTATGTTTAGAAACTTCGGTTGACATATAATCAATGATATCATTTAATTTATCACATGACTCTACTAAACCAGCTAGACCTACTACTCCAGATCAACATTTATTTATTCTCAGTACTTACCATGATTTTCACAACATATTATTTTATGTAGAATACAAAAATCACGTTAATCATCTTCTTGATCTTTATGATTGAGAGAATCTATCATCAAAAGATAATGTTGATGATGACAATTCATGCTTTAAAGATTTCTCTTTCAATCCTAGTTGGTGGAAGCATCTGTTCTGATGATCATGAATCTCTATATCCTTAATGATATAATAGAATTTACATATTCTTAATAATATAATATAATCTTTTGTCTACCACTACTTTTATAATTAATACATATCAAAATAATCTTAATGATATAATAGAATTTTTTGTCTGCCACTACTTTTATAATTAATGCAAATCAAAATAATCTTGTGATTTTTTTATTTTACTTTTATTGTTAGTTTTGTAGAGTATCCATAATTTATCTACTTTAGTTTGGTTATTATATTTTTATAAAAGATGTTTGTATATCTAGTCAACCATGATTATAAGATCTTTTTTATAAATATATATGTTAAAGCTTTCACTTGGGGCATTCAAAGCATATGTGTTAAAATATCTCATTTCCTCTTTGTTTCTTTCTCACTAGGTTTGACTTTCACCAAATATATATATAGACATATGCACTATATATAGTTCTACATTATAAGCCTGCTTGTGGATTTCATCATCTATTTGTTTACATCTAAGTTACGAAAAAAGGACAATTACATCTGCTTATTTTATATATCTTATGTGAGTAAAGTAGTAATTGATTATTTTTTTTGAGACAAAAGAGAATTGAGACCATGAAAATCAAAGGAACATGTTCCCTTATACCTCTTGTTTTAAAAATATAAAGATTTACTATAAAATTATTATAAAAAAAAATTATTTCATTTTTCCATCTCCGTTCTTTTAATCAAATTTTTTTATTTTAAGACATTAACCAAACATAATCTAAAATATGTTGGATTTGGAAAAATATGGGCGATTCAAGTTAGCCAACAAGCCCAAGTCCAAAATATAAAGAGGATCTAGCTATTGATAATTTAGAGTAATTTTTAAAGCTGTGATATTTACGAAAAGATAAATTCAATATTTTTAAATAATGGGAACGTTCATGTACAATATAAAGAGGTATATTAACTTTGCAAAGATCTAAACTCTACTACTAACTTTCAAGAGAGAGGGCAAAGTGACTTGGCATATTGTAAGCTATAAATACAAGTAAAAGATGTTGGGTCGATTTAACTGCTCGTATGAATATTCAAGCAGGTTGATACATGTTTCTAGTTGTTTGGTGAACAATTTCATGTAGTAGCTAATGGTTAATGCGTGTATATAATGTTGAGGTTGCAGGTTCAAGATTGAGGTCCCCTTACCAAAAGCCAAAAAAAAAAAAAATACAAATTCAAGCATGTGAAAGGACTTCTCATCCGAAAGAGCAGGCAAACATAATTTATTGTTTTGTATACCATCAGCGAATTTTTATATGTGCGAGAAAATTCTCAAAACAGAGATTAAGGTGACCTTTTATGATAAACATGTGCTTTTTACAAGTTAGTTATCCCGGACAGCTCCTGTAAGAGATCGGACCGATGACGTCCGATCACATGAGCTAAAACACCAGCACTCAGTTTTCTGTAACACAAGTTATACCAAAAGCTGTAGTACTAGTTGTTTAGAATCACATCACCACGTGAAATTTTGATTACATGCATCTTTTGTGAAGAATAAACTCCTTCACTTAGCTAGCTAGCTAGCTTTGTGGATAGCAATAGCGACCTGCTACGACATGGAAAGCAACTTCCATGCTTATTTGATCATGCCTGCAAGGAAATATGAACATTATTGGAGACTTGTTTCTGTGAAAATAATGAGGTCACAGGTTAGCTAGTGAATGGATTAATGGAGCTTTGATGAACTTGCCTTGCTAGAGATATTGCTTGACAGCCAATCAAGACCTTCGTACAGTCCTTGGCCTGAGGAGGCGCAAGCAGCCTGAATGTACCTAAAAAGCCAATTCCCAAATGCCGCAAGTCAAAAGAAATTGATGGCTCAATCTGATAAGCTAGGTACCATATGTTTCTGGTTCCTAGATCAGTTTCACTGAATGTAGTTTCTCGTGATCATATCAGCAACTGATTGATATATTATGATTCATAAGTCAGGGTTGGGACCTTAAACTCAAGGCTGTAAAGCATGAGATGACTTGAAGCTTTGTGGCAACACTCAGGGTTCAGATGAATGGATTAGATTAATGTAAAGTATTTACCAACGACGCTGGCGCAAAGAGTGCAAACCAAGCTTATCAGTGATTTCTGAGACACTCATAGCATTTGGAAGGTCTTGCTTATTGGCAAAAATAAGCAGTGTCGCTTCACGCAGTTCATCCTGCAATAATAACATGAAATTGATGTGCAGTTTATTCTGATTTTCTTGCCGCAATGACATCTTGTACAGGATTTTCTTAAATATCTAGAAATCAAACTGAAAAGCTATTGCTTCAAATTGTTTTGGACGATACAACGCACCTCGCTCAGCATTCGATGAAGCTCATCTCTGGCTTCTGTAATCCTTTCTTTGTCATTGCTATCCACCACAAATATAAGGCCCTGGGTGTTCTGGAAGTAGTGTCTCCATAATGGTCGAATCTACATGATCAAGGGTTAGGAAAAAGGAGAGAAAAAGGGAAGAAGATGTTTTCAATGTAAGTAGATGTAGTAGACCTCTGAATAATAAAGTCTTCCAATTGAAGAAGAAGAAGAGAAGAAAAAAAAACATTGGATCACATGCACATGTGCAGATATGGTTGGCAAGTTCTTTCCTAAGTGCCTGCAAGTGCATATATCTACACAAGAATTTTGTACCTTATCCTGTCCTCCAACATCCCAGACAGTGAAACTAACGTTTTTGTATTCAACAGTTTCCACGTTGAACCCTGGTCATCAAAAACCAGTCAATAAAACAACAAATTAGATTTCCTGTTAAAATTTTTATTCTCTGGTTATGTTCTTCATCATCCATTGAAATGGTGAAGAACAATATTTTGCAACAAAGATGTTTGGTTGTAGATTAAATCCATTAAATCGAAAATCAAATTCAATTAAAAAAGCAGGAATTGAAATTCTGTTAGTCTAATGTTAGTCTGATTGCTAGAAATGATAGAATAACTTGTCGTATTAGTGGATTATCGATTACCTATTGTAGGTATGGTAGTAACAATCTCTCCAAGCTTCAGCTTGTAGAGGATAGTTGTTTTCCCTGCAGCATCTAGACCCACCATCAGGATCCTCATTTCTTTCCTTGCAAAGAGTAACTTCACGAGTCTAGATATTGCCATTCCCATTGCTTCACCTAGTTCAAAACAATTTGGGCGAAGACCAACTTGCACAAATGAAAATAGAACAAAAAGTTCAGACTGGAAAAGAAAATGAAGAGTTGGATTTGCTTTACCTTGAATTACAACTTGGAGGAAAAAAGAAGTGATGCAAATGAAAGTTGCCTGCAAATTATATATGTAACAAGAGACATGATCTCGGTATAAAGTGGAAGAGAATAGGATTCTTTAAAGGAAATAGAAGAATAAAGGGATCTTGCTTCGTTTTGCTTTCGGTAGTGGCTAGCTATATTCTCTCATATCTGACATTTGACATTGATTTGAAGCTGTGGGCTTAGTGGGATGGAATGGCTGTGATTCAGTTTCCAAGTTGAGGAGGAAAACGTATATAAATTCGTCCTACGCACAAGAATAGCTAGACCACAATCGTGCTTCTATCTCATCTACGATGATTTCTTATAGTATTATATTATTTTAATGTATTTTTAAACTAAAAAATATTTTTTAAAATAATTATTACTATACTTCCAAACAAGGTTTTAAGTATTCTGCGCTGTAAAATGTGCCTATTGGTCATGTTGGATGGGCTGGGCGCAGCTCAAATTCTTGTTCAGGTTGATTTGTACACTAATGCCAGCATGCTATATCTCAATGCAGAATATTAAATACATGTTGGGTGTTCGTTCTCCTGCAGGCGTCTCGTATTCAAGAAAGTCTGTTAAGGGGCTAAGACACTTATGTTTTTCCATTTCTAAGCAGCTGTTTCTTGATCAAAGAACTTGCACGAATGTTATTGTTTATTTCATAGTACAGAGACTGGAATTCTGCATTGTAATGGTTCGAGAAGATGATGGAGACTTGATTTGTCGAATTTTAAGGTAAAAAATCCGTTGCTAATTTTTGTTTGTCCATGTCTAGCATTTGGACCTATCAGAAATTGCGAGCAAGTAACAAAGAGAACAAAAGGCAACCCAAATGTTGGGAAAGGAAAATATGATAGCTATTTCTTTCGAGTCACAGCACAGCACAAGCAAAACTCATACTCTCAAAACAAGTATAAGCTGTTGAGATCGATTGTCTTGCTATTACTTCCTGAGCTATACATGTAACATCTACATGTCATCAGGACTGTAGGTAAGCTAAAAGGGCTGAAAATGCAGTAGATTTAGGACTGTAGCTACATAAATTGAAGATGGAAACATTATGGCAGAAGATGAATTTTAAGAATACAGGGTCAAAAATCAGTATGTCATGAGGGGTGACCCACTACAACGGACATCTGTAGCATCAGAAAGCCTTTGCCTCGGTGACAATGTTGAGATGCCTACAGCATCAACACCAAGATTGACAATGTTCTTTCTCTTTTGAGGATCTGAATTCTCCTTTTCCTCTGTTGATACCTCAGCAATGGGACTCAAGTACTCTGCTTCCTTCTGGTGAAGTGACACCATGGCTTGAGCTTCTGCCAATACTGATGCATCGTCGTCAGTAGAATAAAGGATTCTCTTCATCGCTGCAACAACCTGTGGAAAAAACATGACATGAAGATTTAGAAATTTGGGAGAATAGTTAGTTACTGAGCTAAACAATCTGATCGAAATGTCTCCATGGGTATTTTTAGAGCAGAAACAGTACTGGTAGGTTTTCAATCCCAGGGCTCTGACACAAAATCTCAATATCTCTCAGCTTTGCAAAGTAAAAGTCCCTCTCCTTCTCAAGGCTATCCACTGACAGCTTCAACTCGGTGATCTGCATATCAATCTGTATTATTAGATTATAAATGTTATCAAAGTTCCATTCCTTCAAGTAATATGTACCTGTGCATCATATGCAGGCACTGGACAAGAAGGTTTAGAAGCCTTCACAGATTGATTTGAAGAGGACAAATCATTCCTTCGAGCATTGTGAGAGGACTGAACTTTGTGAGCAGCCGTGGACCCCTTGCTTGAAGCTTGAGACTGTGGACATTTCTTGCTTGCTTCTTTCCCTCCTTTGCAAGCTTCTCTCCTTTCCAGTGGATTGTAACTAACCACAGAAGCAGATACAAGTAAATCACCCCGGCATTTAAAAATAGGACACACTCTGTCTACGATGGTTGTACAGGTGGCTATAGAGGCCTTGTATCAGTTGCAAATAGTTTATCTCAACATACTGTGAGAGAGCATAAGTTTATTTAAACCGTTCGAAGTCCCATCATGCCAAAAGCAAAGGGATTGCCCATTTTAAAGAGATTTTACTCCAAATTTAAATTAAAAAAAAAGCAATTTTTAAAACAATTTCTACACCAAACATAGCAGAGCTCGGTGTAATACTTGAACTCAACTCAGTAAATTCATTGGCTCGATAAACCCTAACACCACATCCAAAGAACAATAAAAACTCATTAAATGGAAAAAAAATAAATTTACTTGACAAGTCCTCCGTTGACAGAATCACAATATCGCTTCATCCACTGTATAAACTCCAAGTTATCAAGCGGCCTGCCTTTCACCAGCTTACTCACCTCTATGTGCTGAAAAAGAATAAAATAAATTAAACGAAGGAAACATTCAAGATCTGGAATATATACATATATGATACAAACCTTAGTGATCTTCAGCTTGTTAAACACATCTTGAAGGACCTTATAGTTTTGAATCATTTCGTACTCGTTTTTGGCGTCGAAATTGACTTTGTGCATCGGCACCATTCCTGGATGAACCGAATCCATTAACTGACAGTGCACCGCACCAGAGCATGCCTACAAAAGAAGAAGAAGAAGAAGAAGAAAACAAAGCAAATCAGGGAAGAATTAGAGAGAGAAACAATAGAATCAACGTGTAAGGATTTAATTACCTCTTCGACTTTGGAGAGATTGAGTTGAAGAGTGGAGTTAATCCAACAGAGGATCTCGGATCTGCCTACGAAATAAGCCGAACCCATCATGCCGATGTTGCTCGACATCTCTCTCTCTCACACACACAATTTTTGACGCTTTGAGTGAGTGAGGTTTGTGAGTGTGTTGTTGGAGAGAGAAGGAAAGAGAGTTTAAAAAGAGAGAGCCGATAGGAGTCCTTTTGGAATTCAAAATTCTGAAAGCCTCTGCCAGGAACTAACCGTTGATGTCCGCCCCGGGATTGTTTCTTTTAGATGCATATGGGCCTCAAGCTTCAAATGAGCCCAAATATTTATGGGATTTTCTTGATCCACTTTTTCGTAATTAAACCTTCTTCCTCTTCTTCGTTTTTTTTTTTTTTACGTATTCATAACTTATCTCATTGCTATATTTAATAATTTAACTTTTGATTGAATATCAATACTATAAGATTTCAATATTAATATTTTAAGTCTAAAATCCACCTATAATATATATAAAAAAAATTTCTAAGAAACTATTTAATTTCTCAAACTTGGTTTACACGATTTTTTTTTGTAATAATAAGTTTATTAAAACTATTTTTTAAAAACAAATGCTAAATGTATTTTTATTATATTTTTTAATGCAATTTTTATTTTTATTTGGGAGACTTGTTTATATGCAATTAAAATATTTAAATATATTTCTAAAAAATATTTTTTATTTTTATTTTTGTATGTCTGTTTATTATTTAAAAAACTTATTTATTTAATATTGAAAAAAATACTTTACATATATTCACAATCTCAAATACTAAATAAAAAGAAGAAAAATACAAGAAACATAAAAATTATTTTGAATAATCCCTTGAATTAAAAAACAATTTCTATGTTTGGCAAACACTTAAAAATAAAAATAAAAAAAACAATGCTGAAAAATCAGAAAGTTATGTTGGCTAAATACACTCTTAACTAAAAATTTAAAATTTAAAATTTTTTATTAGAACAAAAAAAATATATTTTTTTTTTAAAATTTATGATATACCAAACACCCGCTTAACTTTAATTATATATGAAACTAATAAATACAAGTTTAAAAAATATTACACATAAATATTCAATGATAATAAAATATATATTTTATTATTTTTTACTTATTTTTTATATAATGTCTTTCAGTTAATTATTCTTATTTTATTTCTTATACAGTTATATAAAAATAATTGAAGTATTATTTTTTGTTTCTTGTTTAGAATTGCTTTACCGCTAATGATATGTTATTATTTAATAACCAAGTTTCTAATAGAAAAAACGTGTCCCCACCAAAATAGGAAAATAAATTAATAAATAAATAAAATGGAGTTTTTTCCTTCTTCTAAATAAGTACATTTTTTCCTAACTAATTTAAGTTATTTAAGTTTAAACTAATATTTATCTTAATTGCTTTAAATTTTTATTCAAATAACCATATTGTTAATAAAAAAAATCAGTTTTCATCAAAATAAAAAATAAATAAATATTTTTTATAAGAGAAATATTTTTTTCTATAATTTAAATTATTATATCTTTTTAAAATACTTACTTAATTACAATAAGAGAGAAATGGCTCAAGGTGTCGCGATATAATTACAATAAGAGAGAAATGGCTCAAGGCGTCGCGATATTATTATGGCTAGTAATGATTATTCAAATATATTGATTTATAAATAATTCAAAATAATCAATTAGAACTTAAAAATTACAATTTGAATATTACAAGAATGAAACTTAGAAAAGTAGTTATGTATAAAAGCACCCTTCTATGCTCTAATTGAACTCATATTTATTATATATGTTTTAAATTTGTTAAAATAATTAAATATATTAATTATAAATCTTCAAAATTTTGTGTAAAATTATTTAAAATTTAACCATTAATCATTTCAATTAAATAAATATTCAAACTTGTTCGTTTATTTTTAGTATATATGTCATGTATCCAATTGATTGATTACAATAACACTCAATTTCTTAATGTAAAATATATTTATTATTAATAAAGTGATGTGAAATTGTCATTTAGATTACTAATTTAAAGTTTGAAGAAAGTTTGAAACTTGATCCAACAAGAAACTTGCTTTGGAGAACCAAAATTATATGCAATTGACTCTATATCTAAATAAGATATGAACAAGAAGTATAAATCACAATAAAATTAATTAATTATTTGAAGAATTTACAAGTTCAATCAAGAACTTAATATGAGAATTACTCAACAACATAAAGACAAATTAACACATAATATGTTGTAATTTTTAGATAAAATTCATCAACTGAATAAAATTTCTTATAAAATTTCTTATGTAAGAGTATTTATATGTAAACCTTAAAACTAATGAGTTAGAAATGCATTCATTTTAAATAAAATCTAAACTAATTAAAATGAGGTTTAAAATAATAAAAATAAATAAAACAACAGTTTAAGATTATTTTTCATCATTTGTCACAAATGATATGAAAAAATACCTATGCATTATAAAATAAGAATTAATTTCTGATCAACTAATTTTTCTTATTTAATATAAAATTCTTGTAAAATAAGTAAGTCAATATTGTCACATACATTTATAAAAGCATTAAGGACTTATTGTAGTAAATGAAATCCATAACTTTTAAGGAAATGATGTTTATGAATATTTTTAACCAAAACCTCTTGAATTATCCCATTGAACTTCTCTTGGATTCACATCATTTTAGGTCTTAAAATAAACTCAATAAACACTCTTAATAGATCATTTGATGTCATAATCAAGATCATATTATAAAAAGTTTTGTTTTATTTTTAATATTCATTTATATTTGATTGATAAATAATGTTTGATTAATATATCTAAAGTAAAGATAAAGTCATCAGGAAGAAAATTTTCATAAATAAAATTATAAAGTGGTTATAATTATAAGATTTCTATTATATTAAATCATTATTTCTAAATATTCTTGGTCAATGCTCTATGAAGACTGAATATTAATTTAAACTGTTGAGACTAATGTATATTATGTTATTATTATTATTATTATTTATGAAAGAAAGTAATTATTTTTAGAAGTTGAGGTATGAGAAATAGTTAAAACAATATACAGGTGCTTATCAAAAGATATTTACACTGAACTAACCCGCATAAGAATCCTATATATAAAGATCATTTATGTTGATAGAAAGACTCATGTGACAGTCATGTAAATGATTATTGGAGTTAAGATCACTAAGTTATTTTATATATAGAATGTTATATTTTGATTCTGACTACATGTTATTTTAATAAAGGGTAATAAATAAATATATATTGGGTTTGACATGAACTATATGAAAGTATTTGAGTAATCAACAAAGGATTCATCACTCTAGAAGAATTAAAGAAAATATTCCAAATGTTCTCAAATAATATTGATTATGAAATCTTTATGTAAAGTGAAATGAGATTTGAAAAAAAAAATCAAATGTTATTCAAAGTATTAATAACTATAGTATTGAGGACAATCATTATTTGACAATAGTAAACACATTTCATGCTATAATATCTAATTAAAATATTTTGAATGAAAGGATAATAATTATATTAAGAAACTGATCACTTAAAGGTTAAATCTAACCATATATAACTTTTTTAATATTTAGAGATTATGACAGGTTGCTAAAAGGTCTATTAGATGTTCAAATATAAATTAATTAATTATATAATTAATAATAAATTAAATTATTTAATTTATTTGATCCTTTTTAATTTAAAATCATGATTTATATATAGATTAATTTATTAGAAACTTAATGATAATTATCTAGTGCATTAGGAACCATTAAATATAAATTAAATTAGAATAATTAATTAAATATTACTGGATTACAATCTTTGAGAATTACATAACATGGAAATGTAATGGAACTTGGATTACATAATTCTTTATTTCTCACAAAACATATCCATATAAGGCTTACGATATAGAAATCATTTCGTATGAACTCAATTTATCTAGCATGCTCTCTACTTTTTTAATTATGTCATTGATAATGTGTATGCTTTTTATTTATGTTAATTATTCCTTGATGCAGTCACCTCCTGCTCTGTTTATCTCTTGCTTTTTTGCTGTTGCTGGTGGTGTTTGTGTTCATCTTCGAATGGCCACAACTGTTTCCTCTGAGTGTTTTCTCAAGAAAATGTTTCCCTTTTTGTTTTGATCTGGTTTTCAACTCGCTTGAAATCGTCATTGTTGTTCTTATGCCTTGTTGATCTTTGTTTGCTAGGAAATTATGCCAGAGCCTTTTTGCTTTGATTGTTGTTATTCAACCTATAATCTATTTGCCCTTATTAAGCAGAATTGCTATTTTGTCTTCATCTTCTTTCTCTTTGATCTGACTCCATTTGCACACCTGATTTGGATTTGAATATCTGTTAGCGTATAAACACCATAGCCAGGAACACCTAAAGCTCTATGGCTTGGTTAATTAAAAAATTTAAAAATCCTATTAAACACACAGAAAAAGTTAATCACCAACCATCCATTTCCTTTTCTACAACATTAGTGCTGCAAACAATAATGCCGCCGCCGCCACCAGCTATGCCCGTAACAACACCACCATCTAGAAATACCACTTGCAGCAACCATCAATAGTATGCCGTTTATTTATTGAATTTTGAATCAAATTTGATAGATAAAAATTTTCAAATAAAAAATTGATAAAAAAAAAAAATAATAATTATAAAAATAAGGACTAAAGTTAATATAAAAATCAAATTATAAGGAATGAAATTGAAAAAAAAATATTCAAAACAAAATATATATAGTAATAAAAAATTTAAGGATTAAATTTGATATAATTAACAAATAATATGACATTTCTAAATTTTTCACAACTTCCAGAAAGTGTTTTCTATAAAAAATAAAAGGAAAACACTTTCATGAAAACCAAGTTAAATTTTTCTTTGACTGTAAAGTGTTTTTCGTTGACCAACTTTTTTAATTAAAAAAAATATAAAAAAATTTAAAAAATAATTTTCTAAACCTAATTTCTAAAAAACAAATACAGCCTAAGTATTGATTAAAAATATGGTGGAGTTCATGAAATTTCAATTTTTTTTATATAAATTTAATATTTTTATATGTTTTTAGATTGTTTTAATAAGTTGATGTTAAAAATAATTTTTTAAAAATAAAAAATTATTATTTTAATATATTTTTAAAATAAAAACATTTTAAAAAGTTATCACTAGAATTCCCAAATACACTCATTAGCAACAACCTCATTCATGATATTTATACTAGCAACATTAGTATTGTATTGACGATTGTTAATAAAACTCTTTACAATGTGCTCCAGTTTTATTTAAGGATATGGCACAGCTGAAGATGGAAATCTCTCAATGACTTGTAAGGCTTCTTTCATTGTTGGCCTCTTCTGCGGAGCGTGGAGGGCACAACTATACCCTAGCTTGAAGCAAGCCAGCAAGGCATCCTCTTTACCCTCCACGTCAGCTCGAATCGCCGCATCAGCCATCCTCATAGCCCGGGTCTTGTCTTCCACTACAAGCCCATTACTTCCTTGGCCCAACTCATCAACAACCACAACCTTTCCCGTTAGCAGCTCAAGCAAGATAACCCCATAGGCGTACACATCCCACTTCGGATTGGGCTTGATACTCCGAAGAGACTCCGGAGCATGATAAGGCGATAAACCTCCAATAGAGCTTGGACTTGGGCTAGGGCTAGGACCCAGTCCAAAGTCTTGAATGCTATCTCGTGACGCAATAGACCTGTTGCTTCCAAAATTTCGAGCCGATGCTCCACCCTTATAACTTGTGTCGCCAGTCATAAGCTTTTCCAGGCCAAAATCTCCAATTCTAGGCTCCATATCGGAACCCAAGAGTATATTACTCGGCTTCAAATTTCCATGCACAAGCTTCTTATCATGGAGAAATGATAGCCCACGGGCCACTCCTTTAGCAATCCTCAGTCTGGCCTCCCATGGCAGATGACAAGGCGATGAGCCCGCTTTCCCTAAAACATCAAAAGACACCAAAAAAAGAAAAAGAAAAAAAGAATATGGGAGCATCTTAGACACAGACAAGCTGGCACTTGGCAAAAGGGTATGAAACAACCAACTAGGAAAAGTTTAACGTTTCACTTTCACATAATGCATATCACTATCGAGAATATTTGTTAAGAATTTGAAATTGATTTCTGTTTAAAATTATTTTTTTATTGTTTTGATATATTAATATTAAAAATAAAATTAAAAGAATAAAAAAGATATTATTTTAATATATTTTCAAATAAAAATACAAAGTTAACTTAAAAAAAAAAACTGCATTGAAAACAGAGGAGGTGCGACACCTACTCCACCGTCAAACCTTTTGGTCCGCTGCTCACCTTAGCAAACTTCATTTCAATCTGCTAATGTGCGCACTCGTGCAATGAATGAGCAAATAGGAGTGTCATGGAAAGAGAAACACTATTACTTGAAATACTAGTTGAGATAAAGTTGATGAACTTCTGATTAATTTAAATGGTGAGGTTTCGCTGGCGATATAATTAAAGAGAGGTTTAGATTTACTTGGATCCTCAAGAATTTGGATAGGGAGTTCACAGACGACTTACTGTAACGAGCATTGGCGAGGCTGCCATTAGGGACAAAATCATAGATAATGAGCTTCTCATCAACGCCCCAGTAGAACCCACGAATTCTAACAAGATTTGGATGCACCAACTTGGCTATGACACGGACTTGGGTCTCGAAATCTCTGAACCTTGCTACATGGTTTTCACCAATTCTTCGAACTGCAAATGAAGTCCCATCTTCGAGAACTGCCTTGTACGTTATACTAGAACCAGTAGCACCTAATATGTAAGCTGATGCTCTAAGTAGAGTTTCAAGTTCAAGTTCCTTTTCACCATCTACAGTCACCAATGTCCCTTTGTTTTGATCATGATGGTCTGCGTGCCTTTGACTGTGATCAAGAGGGTCTGCTTCATTGTCAGTGCTTGTGGAACCAGAATCCTCTTCATTTTCTCCTCTCTTTTGCAGACATGCCCATCTTGTGAACCCTCTTGACTCTGAAGATGAAGTTGACCAGCTATCCTTCGCGATGTTGGCTTCGTTCTTGATATTTGTTTCAACATGCCTTCTTTTCTTTAAACAGTGGTATACATAGAAGAAAACCAAACCAAGAACTGCAACTCCTGCAATGTCACCTATTATGATGCCTACAATGGTTCCTGGCCTAAGCCCACCTTCGTCTTGTCCAGACCCTGTTGCTGTTTCACCTGGACGAGTAGTTGCAGGACTTGAGCCTATAATTTTTGGAACTGCAGCAATTGCAGGAGGCGATGTAGGTGCAGATATATTCGGAAGTGGAGATACTGAAGAAGGAATTGGACATTGATTTCTTGTTGGCTGGCCGCAGAGATGAGGATTTCCGGCGAAAGCACTCCTTTCTTGATTCAAGAAAAGACTAGATTCCGGAATTTCTCCCGTCAGATTGTTGAATGATAGATCAATAGTAGTGTTAGATGGGATTTCGTTGGCGAATTCTTGTGGAATTGGACCAGAGAGCTTGTTGTAAGAGATGTTTAAGTAGTGAAGATTGTTACCACCAAAATCTTGAGGTAGAGATCCATCGAGAAGATTTGAAGAGAGATCTAAAACCTGAACGGTTTGAAATCTGCTAGGAAGATCACCAGAGAAATTATTCTTCTTTAAATAAACAACAGTTAGATTATGGAGAGCAGTGAGGTTGGCAGGTAAAGTTCCCGCTAAGACATTGTCAGAGAGGTTAAGAAGTTCAAGATTCTGTAACCGTCCTATGGTCTCTGGCAACTGACCAGAGATCATATTACTGGACAAATCAAGAAACCGAAGTTGGGTTGCATTGAGAAGTGAAACAGGCAAGGATCCGTTAAGAGAATTGTTGGATAGATCAAGATTTTGGAGGTGTTGAATCAAGCCTAGATTGGCTGGAATTGTTCCTAGAAGCTGACAATTTGGAAGAGATAAGCCTGTGACACGAGAGTAAGTATTGTCTTTTCCAGGAGATCCACAGGTAACTCCGTTCCATGAACATGGAGTCTGGTCACGGTGGTCCCAGCTTTGAAGCACAGAGAGAGGGTCATCAAGGATAGAGAACTTGAAAGAAAGCAAGAGAACACCATCTGTGTTGAGCCCAAAAGACTGAACTGCAAGAAGTAAAATTCCAAGGGCAAGAATTCTCCACCATAAATGGAGTTGAACACTTTGGAACTTCATGATTTCTCAAAATGATCCCACATCCCTCCTATGCAAATACCAAATTTTAGTGTGAGAGAGGGGGAGAGATACAGACGTAAGTGAGATTTATGATGCCATGTGATGGAAGTTCTCAAGGAAATAAATAAAGGTACCCAGTTGACACAGAGATACACAGCTCACCAAACCAAAATTTTCTTTGATACAAAAATGCTTTGCGTGCAGTTCTGCAGATATAAAATATGGTTTATTAGAGATGAATAATTGCTGCCGATATTTCTTTTGATCTCTCTCTTCACATTTAATGGGGGCAAGAAATGGGGACAAGAATAACATTGCATTATACAATACATTAAAAGGTGTGGATGAAAAGCTGTTTATACACTCACTCACAAAAACACTCTGGATTTACTGTTAATTTTTTAATAATTCATTTTAGTTTTCAAAGTTTTTTTTTATCTGATACTAATTTAATTCTTATTGTTTTTGTTTTTGAAGACAAGAAAGAAATTGAAAGAAGATGAATCACAATAAGAAAAAAAGTGTTAAATATAGAAGGTGTGTTAAGATTTCACAAAAAATACATTTAGATTCTTAATATTTAAAAATAATACAATTTATAAAATTTATATCCCTTTAAATTTTTAAAATTTATTTTTAGTATAAAATTTTATTTATATTATTTCTCAATCCTTGGTTATAAAAATGAGAGAAAGGTATGTCATTAAATTCCAATAATAAAAAAGAAAATCACTATTTATACTATTTATAACCATTAAAATATTTTTCTTAGTATCCACTTGTTCTATACAATGAAAAGAGCTTGATAATAATTTTTAAGATAAAGCTAAAATTAGCTTGAAAATCATTATTTATATTGTTTATAACCACTAAAAAAACTAATAGCCTGATTTTCCAGCCACCACTATAATGGCTGGAATTTAAACTTATAATCAATAAATTGTTTGTTATAGAGGCAATGTATTGCTAACTTATTTTTTTCTTAAAAAATAAAGGCAGATATTGGCATGGGCCTAAAGGCCTACTTACACATCAAGGCTCTTCATTGCAATGGCTCAAATAAACTATGTCATCTGTTATGAGTTTGTGAGTCTCAGTTTTTTTTTTAAATATATAAATTTTTTAAAAAAATCATTGAATTTAGTTAAGTTTATACTCCGGATCACATGTTTGACATGTTAAGCCACAACATCTAGATATTTTTTTTTCTAATACTGTTTTATTTTTTTAAGTGATTTATTTTTTCAATATGTAGTTTTTAAAAATAATTTTAAAATTTGTGTGTCAATTAATATCTCTTCTTTGTTATTTTTTATTTAATTATTTTTTGGATAGAGATTTTTTTAATGATATTATGTGCATTTAATTTTTGAAAAGATTATTTTGATTCATCTATAATTTTTTTTTATCTTTTGTATGGATAAACTTTTTTTCATAAATTAAACTTTTTTATTTATTTTCAAATAATACTTCTAATAGGTGCAACTTTGCATATTTTTTTATTTTATTCAATTAGTTTAATATATATGTATATTTATATTATCATTTGATTAAAAAATAATTAATTTTAATAAACAAATTCAACAAACAAAATTGAGTAAATATTTTATCTTGAAGATTAAATATCTTGATACATATATCTCTTGATTTTTTTAATTTTATTTTTAGTTATTGTTAATACAAAAGCATGTGATCTTTTTATTGTAGACCAAACAATGTATTGCACTATTTACACACTCACATATTACTATTAACTTATTGTATTTCTTTATTTTTTTTATTTTATTTCTTAAACTTTTATTTTTGGTTATTTGATTCTAAATTGAAGGTAATTGTTTATGATTTCCTAGGCGAATGTAACAAAGATATAATGAGGCTCTAAATAAAAAAAGGAGGCCAAAATGAGTGATGTATCTAAAGGTTTTTTTTTTTAAA
>NW_011500362.1:31666-35655 GCF_000495115.2 Populus euphratica | reverse complement strand
TAATAGCCTGATTTTCCAGCCACCACTATAATGGCTGGAATTTAAACTTATAATCAATAAATTGTTTGTTATAGAGGCAATGTATTGCTAACTTATTTTTTTCTTAAAAAATAAAGGCAGATATTGGCATGGGCCTAAAGGCCTACTTACACATCAAGGCTCTTCATTGCAATGGCTCAAATAAACTGTGTCATCTATCATGAGTTTGTGAGTCTCAATTTTTTTTTTAAATATATAAATTTAAAAGAAAAAATCATTGAATTTAGTTAAGTTTATACTCCGGATCACATGTTTGACATGTTAAGCCACAACATCTAGATATTTTTTTTTCTAATACTGTTTTATTTTTTTAAGTGATTTATTTTTTCAATATGTAGTTTTTAAAAATAATTTTAAAATTTGTGTGTCAATTAATATCTCTTCTTTGTTATTTTTTATTTAATTATTTTTTGGATAGAGATTTTTTTAATGATATTATGTGCATTTAATTTTTGAAAAGATTATTTTAATTCATCTATAATTTTTTTTTTATCTTTTGTATGGATAAACTTTTTTTCATAAATTAAACTTTTTTATTTATTTTCAAATAATACTTCTAATAGGTGCAACTTTGCATATTTTTTTATTTTATTCAATTAGTTTAATATATATGTATATTTGTATTATCACTTGATTAAAAAATAATTAATTTTAATAAACAAATTCAACAAACAAAATTGAGTAAATATTTTATCTTGAAGATTAAATATCTTGATACATATATCTCTTGATTTTTTTAATTTTATTTTTAGTTATTGTTAATACAAAAGCATGTGATCTTTTTATTGTAGACCAAACAATGTATTGCACTATTTACACACTCACATATTACTATTAACTTATTGTATTTCTTTATTTTTTCATTTTAGTTCTTAAACTTTTTTTTTTGGTTATTTGATCCTAAATTGAAGGTAATTGTTTATGATTTCTTAGGCGAATGTAACAAAGATATAATGAGGCTCTAAATAAAAAAAGGAGGCCAAAATGAGTGATGTATCTAAAGGTTTTTTTTTTTAAAATTTACTTTGGTCCTTAAGCTTTATAAATAATATAATTTAGGTCATTTTGAACATCTAAGATTCAATTTTAATCCAAAACCCCATTTTTCTTATATTTTAGTCACCGGTTGGAGAGAGAGAGAGAGATGCTAAATTCTAACATCAGAGAGAGAAAATTAGTGTTTACAATAATTTCAACTACTAGAATTATTTATCTTAATATCAATAAATTGCATTCATCATGTGAGATTCTATTTAAGTGTTTTTAAACCTTAGAATTTCCTAAAAAAAATTAGATTTAAGCTCGGGAAGAGCTTTTGTTTTGAGTTTATTTCAATTTTTTTTAATGGTTTTTTATGAACATTTATGGGTTTAAAAAAAGATATTTAGAATTAAAAAAAAGATGGGTTGAAAATTGGGTTTCTAAGAAAAGAAAACTAAAACTATGATTTTTTAGCCATCATAACAGCAATAATCTATGTAATTCTAAACAACATGCTATTTATTTTTTTGTGATTTTTTTTTTGCTTCTTTAGTTTTTTTTTAAATAATGATTATCACTTTTAATTATATTATATGTATTTAAGGTTTTAAGATGCTAGTATGATTTATATATACCTTTTTTTTTCATTTCATATATATTATATTTATTTTAAAAATAAAAAATTATTTTTTGATAATATTTCTAATATATGCAACCTTACATATTATTTTTCTTTTTATTTTACTCAATCAATTTTATACATATTGATTTCTCTTATTATTTGATTTAATAAAAAATTTAATTTTAATAAAAAAATTCATTAAACACGATCGGCTAAATAACTCGTGTCATGAAATTACATATTTTGATCTACAATCATTTCTTAATTTTTTTAATTTTAATTTTATTTATTGTTAATGATTTTTTTATTTATATAAATAGTTCTCGATTTATTTAATTAGATGCATATATGATTTTTTTAATTTATATTTAGAAAATATTTTTATATAAAAAAATATATTAAAAAGATTTACATGTTTAATTTTTTTATTGATAAAAAGGTATCCACCGTGGATTAAATAGCTAGTATTTGCTAAAGGACATCCAGGTGGAGTTAAAAGATAGCAATGCAGTTAAATGTTAACTTTACAAATCCCCTTCTTTGCGATGTCCATTACTATGTTACACTGCTTTTGGTAACACGGTAGTGTGAAGTAGGCCACTGACAGTCTGACACGTTACATGGCACATCTTCATGCTGTGGTTTTAAAAGACAAACCCAACTTTACTTATGTTGTTCTTACATATTTGTCTCTTCTGTTTTTGGGGGTTAATTGTATCATGGCCATATTGAGTGGTGGCATTATTACTGGGGTGGTGCAAGAGGGACCAAAACTCCTAATATTATCTCATCATAATTAAATTTCTCAAAGTTTTTATTATTCATTCATTACTACACCATTTTGAGATTTAACTGGTTGGTGGAGACATGAAACCATATTGTATATAAATAGAAATGATAAAGAATGGCTTGACCTGTCAGTTATTAGTAAAAGATTGAGTTTATCTAAATCTATTTCATTATTTTTATTTTATTTATTTCAGTTATTTATATTAGCTAAAGTCCAATAGTTGATGTTTTAGGGTTATAATATTTATATGGTTCATTTTCATCTTATGAGACAATTCTGATAAATTGAATAAAATTTGTACAATTGCGTATTTTTTCCAACTCCTGTTCTTTTCTTCGCTGGCTTTTTTCTTCTCTTTCTTTGGCTTCTTCTTCTTGGCTTCATTTTTTTTTTATTAAGCTTTAAATCTTCTTTGTCCAGCATTCACTTTAGTATCAAATCTTAGAGTTTGTAATTGCTCTTATAATTAATCAATTTATTAGGGCTTGCGTTAAATCATAATTATTTATTGATCTACATTAAAAAAAATATTTATAGTCCAAATTCAAAAAAAAAGTTGTTCATCATCATCAACAACAACATCAAGATCAACCACCACATACAATCAATATAACCAACCCCCAATCCATCAGGCATAACCATCATAATCAGTTAGCCACTATGCATAACCACAATCTTCCAACCAATAACAACCACTATTCATTCTTCCCAGCCAGATTAACCACCATAACAAACCCATTCCAACCACCACAACCACATCAAGAACAACATCAACACCCCCACCACAACCACATCAAGCATAACCTAAAAAACAGTCCATTAAACACAATGTGATCATCCTTAACAATAACAATAGACCAATAATTTATACCCATAAATCCACGCCATCAATAGACCCGCTATCCAGCAGCTACACCATAGCCAATCCTTCACTATCCTTATGTCGCTGATCGCATCTGCAATAGATTTATGTAAAGACATCTACAAGCAATGAGTAAACAAATTCTTAAGGTAAATTCATTAACTTTGTCATGTAATCACCATGTTGGCTACCACATCAACTCTCACTTCCATGGTAGTCGCCACGTTAGCACTTTAACCATGTCAAATCTCTACATCGTCTACAATCACATCAGCGCCAATCACCATGTTAGCTGGCAGTGCCATGTCAGATCCACTACCACGCCAACTATAGTGAATTATAGTGGGTTCTTATCACAATTTGGTTAGTAAGCCACTATAAACTTCTTCAAACTAAGGAATATCATTCATGGTATATTTTTGCATTTGTTAACCAAGAATTAACATTGATATCATTATCTTATGCCTGCTGACATGACCAAAAGATTGATATCTTCTTCCAAGTGCAAGAGTGTAAAAATAATAAATAACTTGTAAATATTGTCAGATATTCATGATTATTACTAATGTGAACTACAAATTAAGTTTCTTTCATAGCACAAGTGTCAGTTATACCATACTATTGGGCTATAAAAGTGCCAAGTATGTGTTGTACCAAGTGTTATACAATAGAAATCTAGATTAACCATTTAAGAA